>NC_051437.1:23621442-23672198 GCF_001649575.2 Kryptolebias marmoratus
ATTTAACACATGGAAGTTAATTTCAGTCTTCAACTACTAACTTCAATGTATTAAAAATATGGAAAATTTTGAATTTGATGTCTGTAAAACCCTAAAAACCCTAAAGAAGTTGGGATGATTACAATTTTATTCATTCCAGTTCCAAGTTTTAGTTTTTAGTATTTTGTCTTTTCACCCTTTTTTCATTAGTCATCATGGAAGCAACTGGCTGGAGTTCATCATAAACCGAGTCTGATTTTAACAACATTTGAAATTTCCTAATCTCTGTAGAAACCACAATGTGGATTTTATGAAATACTGTAGTTTGGAAAACCCTGGCCTTTTTTAGGCAGACATGATATTCACTTAAACCAAACAAATACTTGCAGTAACCTCTACTTTATCCTCCTCTGGGTACCTAAAACAGTATCCGTTGGCTAACTGCTCTTTGTTAACTGTTCCTGTCAGAAATGTCAATCTGTCTTCAACCATCTGACCTTGATTCTGTCTGTCTTTTTGTTTTTGGAAACATATGTTCTCAAGTTATAACCATCGCAACAAAATGGGTATTTTAATCCACACCTCTCAACCAAATACAGTCATATAAACAATCCCATGTGGATAAATTTTACCTTCAGCTGTCTCCGTCCTGCTGAATGGTGCAAATAATCATTATTCCGAACAGCTGCTTTCTATTATTTATATTTTGGTCTCAACGGATCTGGGGTTCAAATCTTCAGATGCCAATTCACTGGGTCCCCGTCTCCCCAGTGAATTGGTAAAATCAAAATTTTCTGCACCTCAGTACTGGCTTTGCTACAATAATCGTAGAAGGTTTTTATTTCATTTATTTCTTTAGCTAGTTAGACTAAGACACGGGGGATTTGTCTCTTATGTGGCTCTTCAGGGTGTTAAATGTTTTTGAGAATAATAATTCTCTTCACTTAAATATGGTGCTCCTCAGGGAGTGGTTCTTGGCCAAGTCACAGTTGCTTTTTGCTTCCTTCCACTTAGAATTCTTGTTGTTTATAAAAAAACTGCTTTTTATGTAAATTTTTAAGTAAATGATAAACAAGTATAACTGTCTATTAGCTGTTTAAGTATTTGCCACTTTTTTGTTTAAACAACATCAAGCTCAAAACGTTACATAATTTGCTGTAATTTAATCCAAATAACAAGTAGACTGTTATGGTTTGACACCATGTGATGGCACCAGTTTTAGTTCTGTGCCATCAGTTAACTCTGTTCTGCTGATAAATAAATAAATAAATAGATAAACAAATAAAAAAGTTCTTGCTTTTACCAGTTTAGAAAATGATACAGAGATTATACAACATGCCCTCACATTCCCTTCCTTGATTGTCCAACAGCCTTTTTACTCGACTCAGTAATGCATTTATAAATTGACTGAACTGAAAAGAGCTTAACTTCCAGACTTTTAATGAAAACTGGAAAATATGTTCATATTAGACCTGCAGTAGGTTAGCTGTCCTGGCTTCTCATATTTTAGGGGTAATTTTAACCTTTTATAGTTGAATATTATTGCATTACATGACCTCTCTCCGACCTACATAATGGATCTGGCCTTTTTTTTTATACAAGCCTGTGTCCATTTTCAGATCCTCTGACTGTGAGCTCTTACTTATTTCTAAATATTAAGTAAAACCCTGAAGTTATAAAGCTTTAGCTCTCATGGCACCAAAATTGTGAAATTAGCTAAATTAAAGGACTCAATAATTCAATTTAAATGTTCCTACAATATTAAAACAGAGTCTTTACTGATTCTAACTGGTTTTTCTTTTTTTAATTTTACATTTTTCCATTCATTTTTACAAATTAAAGTTTTATTATTTAATTTGTTGATTTAATTGCTTCTGATTTTTTATTTTTTGTTTTATCCACAATTTCTTTTAGCATCCTTGTTGGTTGATTATTTGCTATAGCTATCTTAATTTATAATTTATTCAGTTTTATTATTTCTGGAAAACATTTTGTAACCTAGATTATGATAAACCTTAAAACATAAAGAAAGAAAAAAATTTCAGCTGCTCAACAGTCTGTGGCCAGTGTCTCGTTCTCCTGTTTTATGATGTGTCATACATTTTAAATAGGAGAAATATCAGTACTGCAGGTAGGCCAATCAAGCTCTCTCACACACTCACTCACCCCACCCATACACACACATATTGTGTCTAAAAAGCCACAGGAAGTCATGCAGAATGAGGTCTGACATTGTCCTTCTGAAACAACCACAAATCTTGTGGGAAAAGACATTGCAGCATTTTTGCATTTACTGCATCTCTTCAAAATTCTTATATTCCTCAGCAATGCTAGCTTCACATAAAACATGCAAGACACTCATACCATATCTGCTTATGAAACAAGTCTCTCTTGAGAATAAAACTCTATACTCTTTGAATAAGTTTACCTCTCTATAAAAAATGTAATATAAAAAAAAATTGCACCTTTAACTTTGGTACCTTTGCTTGGACGCAGCCTGGATGGTCTTTCCTTATCTTTAGCAAACAGAACCCAACATAGTTTTATTCTGAAAAGCAAGAAATAAAACTCATCTGACCACAGAACAAGTGTCCACTGTCTGTCTGTTCAAATGAGATGAGTTTCTGCCCGGGAAGCCTATCTCAGATTAACATTTCTTTGCAGAGATGATGTAAGGCTTAGTCTTTGCATAATTCAGTTTCAGGTGAGATTTCTGGAAGTAGTGCAGGACTGTGCAGAGGGACAGTAGTTTACTAAGGTTTTCCTAAGCCCAAAAGGCTATATTGATCACAGTGGCATGACGATTTTTTATGGAGTGCAGCCGGAGGGCTCGGAGGGCGAACACTACCAACTGCGGTTATGCACTGAGATTTCCCAATAGACTCTCTGAATGTTTTCACAAGAGCACAGAAAAAGATAAAAGACCTACGTTGTTTGGAATATATACTAAGAAAACATTTTAACTGACTGATAAACTTCTGATAGCATTTGACACAAAGTGGTGACAAAGGACTCATCTCTGCTGAGAAAGCCTGGAGTATTGTTTGTTTCCTTTTATAAGGAATGCTGATCATCATATATGTCACCAATGAATCTGCTGGTTGTAGAACACTGTTTATTATGTATTATTTACACTTTTCTGTCAGTCTTTGCCTTTGAGCTCTGTCCTCCTTAGTCACGTCAACCATCAAAATAATATTAATGTTTAATTGAAACTACTTCACATAACTTCATTTGCTTTTATTCCTCCTGTTTTTAGGAGGAACAGTTTGTTTATTTAGTACAAAAAGGCTGAAAACAAGAGATCTAAATGGAAGCACTGGAAGTGCTAGCAATGTTCATACCATTTATTTATGGATTCTTTCAAATCACTTACTCGCCATGACAGAATTTTGTTTTCAAAGTGAGAACATCATACATGGTGGTTTAACCTTACATATCACATAACATCTGTCCATATACAGGTGAAAGATATAAGCATGCAGATCATATTTAAAAAGGCTGGTGAGCAGATTGATCACAACAATAAAGTTGAGGCACTGCAAATCATCTGTGAACCGGTTGTGGGGTTGACAACATCGCATATTTTATGGTGAGAAGAGGGCATGAGATTTATTTTGTGCTGTCTGATTCAGACCTCATCTAACTACAGAAGGGCAGCCCCACTTTCACTGTTAGTGCTGCAACACATTTAACTGGACCTCATCTAAGTACAACAACCATTTCACTCATTCCCTTGCCAAACCACATCTTTGTTTGTATAAATCTTGGGTTTTACTTCTCCATTTACAGAGGTTAAAGCCGTTGGCTGTAAGTACGTGACCTGTAGAGTGAGGTATCCAGCATGAGCTTGGTTCAAAAGAATCAATTTCCTGCGTTTACTGTAAGAGTTCCTCCATCTAGACAGAATTAGCAAGAATGCTCTCTTGTATGCTGGCAGTTTGATACAGAGGTCAGCAGCTTAAAGGAAAAATTTTCAGCCTGTCTTAAAACACAGATTTCTGCTCAAAGCATCTGAATATTCATACATCTTAAGAAGATGTTCTCTGCCCCTCTCTAAAGGGGCATGAAAATAGAATGACCAGATTCTTCTCTAAATTGACTTAAACTTTGATGCATTTGTGCACTTATTACCATCCTAAATGCCACTTCAATTAAGAATTCTCTATGAAGCTCTGTTGAATGTTGAACGTCTTGTCTCAGACCTTTAAGCTGATACTGCATTAAAGAAAACAAGCCGAAGTAATGAGACGTGCTAAGGTCACCAATATGACTTGTGCTATTATTGGACACATGTGTTGCAGCAGAGTAGACGTGACACTTCTTTTGTCCCTCCAACACATATTTAATTGAATGCCACAATATTCATGGGATAAAGAGAAATGAAGATCAGTTTTATGGCATCCAGGCCTCTTAAGCTTTGGAAAACTGTGCAGATTTAGCATTCTGCTCATCATTCAACACTGTCACACTCACAATAGACTTCAGCAAAAATCTTCTTTTTTTTTTTTGCACACATTTTCTTTCATTGGTAAATACAAGCTCCTACATAACAGTAAATGTCAATGTCTCATTCATGAGCTCATACAAGTTAATGATATTTAGTGGGGTTTTTTGTTGGTTTGTTTGTTTTGTTTGCTTGTTTGTTTTTTTGTGGGGCTGTGTAGAGTACCTCTAAGTTGGCAGTGTCTCTCATGCAGTGGATAGTGTTTATCTCAATCTAAGTTTGGAGAGGAGTCCTTAGTGGAGAACTTGACACATCCTGTTAGTTTTACATGCTGGCTTTTTCGTAATTTCTTCTAAGAGCATGCAAATTAGATATAATGTGAACAACACCATTTTTGAAGGGAAAACCAATATCATAGACACACACTTTCAAAAATCCACTGAAATTGGCACCTGGACCAAAATAAAAACATCAAGCAAAAAAGGAACAGATTGATCAGCATATTTAAAAAAGCTCTTCCAAGAAAAACTTTTTTTTAAAGCATTTGTGGCACAGCCTTCTTTTTCAGAGTTCCAATTGCATCTGTATTCTCACAATGCAAGGTCAATAGACAAAATGGACTAAATTTGGGAAAAGTGGCCAGCCACTGTCAATTGCACTTTTTCTAACACCACAAGCAGATCTTTAAATAAAAGCCTTGTTATATTTGCAGAAAGTACTTTTCATAATTAGGTAAAACCAGGTTTAATTTTGGTTTGTCCAAAGTTCTTTCTCAAAATGAAACTTTACCCCACATTCAGCCGTCATTGTTTTAGTTTTAGAACACAGAAAAACTAAAAGGTGGAAACTGAAGCCACAAAAGACAAGCGCCACCTAGGGTTTAGCTGCAGTATAACTCTTAGGTCTCTCTTGCCAAGGTGGGAGTTTTCTGATAGTACAGTTCCACATTCCTAGTGCACAGACTCTGGCTTTAAAAATACAACATGGAAGCAAGCAAAAAAAGACATTTTGGCTACAGGTTTGGACAAAGGAAGTTAGAGGAAGGAGTCACTTCATCTTCATCTCATCTTGGGTAAAACTATCTGAAAGTAAGAACTGCTGGGATTTCAAAACTGTTGAACCATTTTCAACCCTAAAAGGTGAGAATCCCTCTCCTCTTCATTCTCCATCATACTGAGCCACTATTATTCAGCCCTGAGAGAACAATCCACGTACAGGCACCAGAGTTTTACGGAGTTTGGCAGAGCCATCATACTTGTTTCTAATTATTCAAAAAAGATGGGTGAGTTGGGTGGTACTCAGATGATTGGAGATAAAACTTTGTTCATACCAACATCATGGAAGATGGATCTATAAACCATTTATTTTATGATCCTATAAACACCTTTATGTCTTTTTATTTATTACCCAGCTGTGGAAACAAACACCGAGGTTGGGAAAATAAACACTGGGAGATTAAATATGTCCCATAAATATGACGTAAACCCTCTTTTTCTTAATGTCTAGAATAATAGATTTATCTTTGTGAAATTGTTGTATGCAATTTAGGGTTATACAGTTTATTTAAGGTATGCAAAAGAAACAAATAACAGAATATCATTTGATTGTATTCATTCGGATAAGAATACCAAAAGCTTTAAATTTAAACTTGTATTTGAATAAACAAAAGATGGCACCTTGAATCATGGCTCTTGTCAGAATTCTGTCAGTCCTCCTTTGAAGTGTCTTCAGCTGGTTTTGTGTTGCCGTGATGAAAAGACGTCTATGCATTTAGGAAAAAAGACTACAGAAACCTTTCAAGCATTTTATCATACATAGTTGAGATCTTTGGCTGACAAAACAATTGCAATGACTCTGCGTGAAGTTTTATTTTTGTCTCCATCTCCTTTGTTCGTGTGTGATTGATGTTGCGGATAATCTTTGCAGAGTGTGGCTGATAAGAAAAGTCAGATCTGGGGAACGAGTTTTGAAACCTCTTACTAACCTTGCTGGAATATTCATGAGTTTAGAGGTAATTGGTTTTGCTGTGTAGGCATGTAATATTAACAATGGCTTAATGGGGAGAAATGGGTGACAAAGCTAAACAAAACCCCAGTGTAAAATTCCTCTTAATAGGGGATGGAAGTCTGATGAATACCTACGAGGTCCCATGAAGGTGAACTGATAAGGACATTTTAAGCATCAGTTTCTATATTTCTCTCTTAGTTTTACTTATATGAAATCTCCCAATGTGACTCAGGCTCAATTTGTGTCTGTATTAAAAGAAATTGAAGAGTCATGGAAAAACCAAGGAAATAAAACATTTTTAACATTTTATTCATTCATTATCAATTTTCTTATTGTTTGCTTTTAAATTTAGAAATACAGCCACAACTACTTTAATCTAAGCATGTGATGATTTAGGCAGCTTAATTAAAAAAGAAAAAGCAAGTCTCTGTGATAAATTGAGTACTCAAGCCAAACCGTAAAGTGTGTAAACAATTATTAAAATCTTCAATAATTCATGAGCTACCATCTTTTTCCAAAACATTAGAGAACACAGGTAAAATATTTATGGGCCTTTAATTACTAGCCAGATTGGCTGACCCTAATTTTAAGATCAGTAAGAATCTGTCTTACTTTGATTAAGTTTTGTTAATAAGAGACAAGTTGATGTGATGACTAAGAGGCTTTGCCAGTTTGTTTTTCTGTGTAGTTTTTTTTTTAAGAGATGTCTACTAAAGAATTTGCAGGTTTATCTTTTGAATAAATAATTTCCATTCAGTTACTTTGCTGCAATAAAAAGGAGAGGCATGCGTGTTTAAGGTCATATACAATTCTACCGTGTCGACTATTCAAAACACTAAAAAGATCCTATTTAAACCAAACTAACAAAATTAGTGGAGCAATGTTGTTTAATTTCTTTGATTACTGACATGTAAGTATGTCTGTACTGTATGTCTGAAAGACAGTAAGATAGTTTCAGTCTTTCATGTTATGGAAGTGAATAGGTAATATTTTCCTAGCCTTTTCTTCTTGACTGTCGGTTTCTTGATTTTCTTATTCAGCTACAGGGAATTTGAATTCTTCTTTTCATGAAACTTTTAGTTTTAGATCAACTGATATTTAGAAACAGATTTAACTGCTACTGTGGAGCTAAGATGCTTGTATAAATCAGAGGTAGGCAATCCTGGCCCTCGAGTGCCACTATCCTGCATGTTTTACTTGTCTCCCTGCTCCAACACACCTGATTCAGTGGTTAAATTACCTCTTCGTGTTCTGCAGAAGTCTGTTAATCACTCATTGATTCAAATCAGGTGTGTTGGAGCAGAAAAACAAGTAAAACATGCAGGATAGTGGCTCTTGAGGACCAGGGTTGCCTATCCCCGGTGAAGATTCTTAGTCATCCAGGACATGGTAAATCGTAAGACTTAAAAACAAGACAACTGGACTTTTTTCTTTTAGTTAAAGGTGTTTTGCTTCTCATTTGTCGAGTTCTTTCCACGCTTTCCATTTGAACTGAAAGGTTGATTGGAAAAACCTGAGAAAAAAATATTTAAAAAATGGGTTCTTGTCTCTGTACTCTGTGCTTTATGACTGATGGCATGACTCATAAGGTACTAACTACTGATAACTATTTGACAAAACATCACTTCAGAAATTATCAGACTATCCCTTTAATGCTGAACTTAGATGAAAACTCTTCCATTTTGCCGTCATTACATAACACATGGCTGAAACAACAGCAATTCTCTTAGGTTATTGAAGTTGACCATTCTGCCCCAGTTAATTTTGTTTTCTTTTCGCATCAGAACGACAAATTATTTGCCTCCTGCAGCGATGATACCAGCACGGCCCAGGCTTCTGGAATGGACAACTCCAACATCTGTGGCTCTGTCAGGAACACAAGTAAACATAGAGAGCAAATCTGTGTTTACACACTGTTTCTCCTGGCAGGTGAGTGCTGCAAACACACCAAAGAGAGGGTTGTGATAATATGCCACAAGTAGTATCCCCATTTTCTGCTAACTTGATACCCTCTGCTGTTTGTGGCGATGTTGTGGGCACATCAGCATGTTGACAGGTCCTAAAATTACTTTTGTCAAGTTTCTTGTCACCTTCTGCTTGTTTTGAGGATTTCTCTTTTTTTGTGTTATCACTCCATGGCAGGCGTGAATTGTAGAATGTCTGCAAAAACACTTTGTTCATGTGCTAACAACTTTCCTTTGTTTTTTGAAGGGGGGGAGGAAAAATCTAATTAGCCAGTACAAATCCACATCAAGCTTACATGCTGTAGAGGTGCTTTCTGCTGCAAAAGGGATCAAACAGAGACAGGCACCCTACTATGAAGCTAACATTCATTCGCAGATTAATAAGGGAAACTTGTTTTCTGTGCAAACAATCTCAACTAACAAGATGAGTTGACAAGCTGATTCGTGGAGGTAAAGACATCACACAGCAGTTTGGCTGGAACAAGAATTGATTGCAACTTGGTTGGTTTTGATGTTAAGCACTAGTTTCCAAAAGTTGAAGAAAATGCTCATGAAAACTCTGCTGACCCTCATGATGGAAAAAGTATGAGATTTTTGAATGTTTCCTAGTGGTTACCCAGTACATTTATTCCAAATGCCTTTCTCTGATGAAATGATCTGAACAGATTTTAATAAAACTCAGAAAGTAACTATTGGATGTACATCTACAACCGACTAACTTTTGGAGCCAACCTAATTCAAGATGGTTACCACAGCTTAATGACTTTAACAAACACACAAATGGTTGTAACGCAGGTAAAATTACAAAGATTGGGCTAAAATGTAATGAGTCTTGGGCTCCTTATGCAGCAGCTGTCTGACATTTTGTTGAAGAACACCATTTAAATTTCACACAAGCTCCAAATATCAAATGTATTCTGAGTGCCAACAGATTGCTCAAGATCTTTGTTTGAAACATCAACTTTAAATGCTGGAGCCAGTCCTGACGAACATTTTGCCCTCACTTTTTGGATGACTGGTGACTGGATGCTGCAACGTGTTTTAAAATGCAGCAAGTTCCACGGGTAGCAGCAAGCAAAAAAAATGCTAAAACTGATTTGCAAATTATTTTGTCCTAAAACACTAAATGAGGACAAGTATAGAGTTACACCTGAGCTTTTTCACAGGTTTAGAAGATTTTAGGGTTTAATCATTGAAAATGGTCGTTAAAGGGACTATAATTTGATTTTTTTCTTTTCTTTCCTTGAACGTCATGATTATAGGTTGTTGTACTCATGCAGGTGCACTGAACTTTTCCTTTCAGGCTCGGTATCAGTAGTTCCCTGGTGTGCTTGTGTGCCATTTTTTCTCACTTTTTGGTTTGCCTGCACTGGATTCTGGTTGTGCTTTTCTGCTTTTGTGGCCCCTGAAATTATAAACCTGTAAATTACCGTAATAAGTAAATATTACCTCATCACTTTAATTCACAGCTACAGACTGACTGACTATAAATTGTCAGTTAAAGTATTTTTCTGTTTTGCATTGCTACTTTTACCTAAAGTATCTTCATATGCCTCAGGTTATCTGTGTATTATGGTGATTTGCTTTATATTGTTGTTTTCCTGCAAGCAAACTGATGAATGTTTGGGTTACAGTCAGAGCTACTTTTGCATTTAATCCCACCAAACAGACATCACTAGAGCAATACCAGCAAAAGAAGCACATATTACAAAACTATGCATTTGGTAATGAGCAAATAAAGCCATTGTGACAGGCAAATACCCTTATTAGCTGAAGATTATCTTCAAGCAGACAACATTCAAATAGTTTCCCGTGCCGTGTTTGAGGTGCTGCAACAACAACCACAGGCAAGCCATTAAAACACTGATACAGTTTAGCTGCACGAATGCTATCAGGCAAGGGACACAGGAAATTCATTTTCTTATTATTGCAAAATTATTCAAATGAGAAAACCATCAATAATCCAGTTCCTACGGAGAAAATCCCCTGTAACAGGTCTAACGGGAAGAAGCATCTGATGAGGTTTATCCTGCTGGCAAAACATAACAGGGTTTTTGAAAGCCAATCAGATTTATTGTATTGATGCTTGAATACATGATAGATGCATAATGGCAAAACCTTCTTTATTTAAACATACAGTTATGATAAAAAAGTAAGCAGTTCCTTCTTCAAATATAGGTATCAGGACCCAACCAGGTTTTCATGTTAGGTAGATGATAAAACATCAAGTTTTAGTTTCTGGACTTTAACTTCTGCAGCATCCTACATTATACCTTTTTGAGTCATTCTGTTGTAGATTTGCTATTCATCCTGTTGCCTAGGTTAGTAAATTATCACAGAAGTCTCATCATGTGGATAACAGTTAATCCAGGCTCTCCTGTGACATGCTAAGTGTCTTTAATTCATCTGATGGATGGGAAGAAAGAAGTACTTGTTGGCATGGTCAGACCTGCTGGATGAGGAATGAAGAAGGGTGGATATGGTCAAAGTTCTGCATAGAGATCACTTTCACCTGCATCTTCTCATGCTGCTGAATGATGTTTCATCCTCCACAACAGGGCTGAAACCATCTGCAGTTAGACCTGGGCGTCGGGGCTCTAGCCTTGAATGATTTTGAATAGCCTCGGATCTCATGACACAAGAAATTTAAAAATGCAGATCTTTTCAAATTGTGAATTGTACTACTGAAATAAGGAAATATTGTGATGTCTCTGTACCATATAGGAGCAGCATCCATTTCACAATGCCTGCACTATGGAGCGTCTGTGCCTGGCATGTGTGGATTTTGCAGACAATGATAGGGTAATTATGCGTGCCGTTCTGGTAACTGTAAAGCCACAGCATGTTACCTCAGTTCTGTCATGAATATTAATATACGTTTCATTCCTAAGTCAGAGACATGCAGGTGAGGTTGGAAAAGTTGCAGAAGTTTCTTGTTGCTGAAGCAGCAGGGTGACGCTGGGTCGGAATCAGGTTAGTGAAGGGGGCATCTTTATTCATCACGTCTGGTTAAATGGATCTGAAACTTCTTTTGTTTTGAAGGAAAATTCTGCAGGTTGTGACAAGGTCATAAAATAACAAAGGGCAGATGTGATGAGTCATCCCGGTGTGGTGGCGTCCTTTATTTTAACTCATAGTTGCATCCTGATGTGGTCTGAGAACATTGTGCTTAGGACGTGGTATGATCATGGCCGTGCGTGGTAATATTGTTGTGGGATCCTTCTGCTGATGGAAAGAGATTGATGAAGAGAGTCTCAGGGACGCTGGAAAATAGCAGGGAAAAAACTATTTGGGTAAGTACTAAGAGCATAGCAGGGTCGTGACTTAACACTGAAGAAGGTTTTCCAAATTTATCACAATCCAGTCCAATTCTAAAAGGTTGTAGAAAGTGCAGTGAGGTCATTGGCCACTGTGAAGGGGTGGTAAACAAGTCCAAATCATTAGGTGTTTGTGCTGATATCCTATATTCAGTTTTCTTCAGTTGTGGTGCTGTTTATTATGGCCAAACACTCTCACTTTGTTCTTGTCTGTCCAAAGAGAGTTGCTTTTAAAGACTTAGCCTTTGCTAAAACGCAGGTTTGCAAATCTAAACTTCTATTTTATTTTCAAATAGAAATGACTTTATTCTCCTAACCCTTTCAAGCAAGCCATTTTACCAAATCTTTTTTTGAATGTACTGTCATGAACTTTAACACTTAACATGCGATCTGAGGTCTGTAGAGTCTGTGATGAAGCTCTTGGGGGTTTTTATCATTATTCTGAGCAGTGACTTTGATGTGATGTCCACTTGTGAGAAGATGTCTTGAATGTTTTCCACTTGTGGATATATATATTTTTTCTCACTGTGGAATGATGGATTTCAAATTGTTTGAAAAATTTTTGATGATGCTTTCCAGACAGATGGGCAACAGCAAAGGTTTCTCCAAAATCACTTCTAATGCATTTCTATTTCGGCATTGTGACAGCACACATGAATGCTTCAGACCAGCATCAGGCCAAAATATCTGTGTTTACAGAGATATTCACATGATTATTTAATTACTGAGTTGAATTAGCAGAACCTAGTAGCTAATTATTATCTTAATTCCAACAGAAGCTGTAATGGTGGACTTAGTTTTTATGCACTGCTTCTGTATTTTTAGACTTAATTTTTGTGATTAATTATAATTATTTTTTGAAAATTGTCATGGCATATAATTTATTGAAATTTATGACTTGTTCCTTTGGGTAACTCAAAACTTTTTGTACACCCATTTTTATTTTTAAGATATTGTAAATAATTTATTAGCTGATTTTTCTTAAATCCCGGTACATAAAACCTAGGGTATGTTTGTATTATGATGACTGTAATTGTTTTTTAAAGTCTTTTTTTTATCAATGATTTAGCTGCAGTGATTTGATTTGATAAACCATAACCATCGTCCTTTTCTAACCACGATTACAGTGATAATTCGGTCTGTATGTATATGTGTGTAGATAGATAGATAGATAGATAGATAGATAGATAGATAGATAGATAGATAGATAGATAGATAGATAGATAAAACACAGTGGGGTGAAGCAGGTATTGTGCAGATTGTATTTATCTTAATGATTAATCCTTTATTGCTGCTTTGTTTTTCCTTCTTTATACTTATAGGCATGCTCTTTGTGCCAGTGGTGCTTTTTCTCAACACATTTTTTTTCCAGTGTGTAGATTTACTTTGTTTTTCCTTCACATTGTATAACCTTATCCTCTAAAAAATATGACAAAGTCGTTATGATGATCATGTTTAGCTGATTAAACTTGTATCACATTGTCAGAGCTGAGAGGAGGACAGAAGAGCTCTGCAAAACTGGATTGCATATTCTGTTGTTGCAGCTTTTAATTGGTGTGAAATTACTCAGTGGGAGCATTAGTATCTGACTTTGAAGGGAATAAACTGAGTTTGATATGGCTGACAGACACCCGGATAAAAGTTGGGTGCACTTTGATTTGCAGGCTGACATAAACAAAGAAATGTCAGTGAATCTCAGCTGAGGCCAACAGGTTGAATGATTTTCTCCCAGGTAGGCAGGTTACACAATTGTGCTCTTGATGACATGTGAAAAGAAATATGACAGACTGGTCAGCCTTTCAGTGCACTTATAAATACTTGATTACATGTTCACCTTTTGTGTTCAACAAGTAGCTGCTGAGAGGATGAAAGAGTTGAGATTGCTTTGATTCATCCACGTGTCTCTTTGTCAGTGTGTGGAAATCTGGCCTTTTAGCTGGTAGATAATGACACCTGGTAGATGTCTTCTGATAGAAAGGACTTGGAAAAAATGGCTTTATGTGATCTTTGACCACACATCCACTGACCTGTAACTAAACTCAGCTCATCATTCTTTAGCACATGTCACCATATTTGCACTGGATTATGGGATGGATTTGACATGGAGAATTGAATCATACTAAATATTTATTTGATATAGACATGTCTACTGTTTTTCAGGGCAATGTACAGTCACATCTCTTGGGGATGTGAAGGTTTATTGGGTGCAAAGGCAATAAACATAACCATATTAGCAAGATTCATTTCACGAGAGCAGGTCAACTGAATCATTAGACAAAATGAAGGAGTACAAATGTTTTTTTTTTCTAACAGTTGTGATAGTCTCGTCATGTAAAGAACTCAAGATATGATCCGTGTCATGTGTCAACAGGTTACAAGTGTCTCTTTTATACCTATTACAATGACCAACTGGGACTTTTTTTCCTCTTCTTTTAAATGAAACCAATGTCACACTATATGATATTGTTCTGGAAAACTTCCCACTTGGTCACAGACAGGAATGTGTGCAGTAAAGCAAATATTCACTTGGTTGAAGAAACATTTGTCAGCTTTTTGATGTAGGTTGGCATTTTTTGTTTGAACTGTTTAAGCTAAAATCTTATTTTGGAATTGAATGATTCCAAAGTTGACATATAGAGAAAAGTGATGAATGATGAGGAAAAAAATGCCTGCATGTTCTTCTGCACTCTGGGTTTTATCCCTGTCTTTTATCTTCATCTTGAAATCCTTGCTCAAATGGCATCTCTTATCTGAGACTTAACGCCTAATTCGTTCTCATACATGCTTGTTTTGCAACAAGTCTTTCACTCTGTGTGATCTCCACTAATTGAAATGTTAATGAGACTTTATTTTGACCCTCTTGCAAGCATCTAAGATTTTTTTATGATCAGTCCTCAATAGCACTACACACTAAATGCTCTTTCACCAAACTATTAACTTTCAGTTTGCATCAGGATTTATTTAGGTATCAGGTTTTAACCAGGATGATGTAAACAGGAGACATAAAAGGTTTGGTTTAGTTGCATTATTTTATGTATTTCCTAAAGTGCAGAGTAAAATAGATGGGGCCCTATATTTTGGGAAAAGTCTTGGACTTTTTACAGAAATGAAAAATATAGGAAAGATGAACACTGTGCAACCAAAGGCAATGGGAATTTATCATCAGTACCTAAAGCCTTGTCCTATTAGGCTTTTTCAAAATCTCAGTATCTCCCCTTAGAAACTTGACTGCACTAAGCTATTTTTGTCCTGAACAATGAACATGTACAATTTAATAAGCCCTACCCTGACCCCTCTTGATGGTGAAAATGTCAATTATCTATAAAACTCGTGAAACTACATGTAGTTTAAATCTACTTGTGGTCTAATAGTGGCATCATTAGTGAGGTAACACAAACAATACATTGTAGCGGCTTCATCCTCACAGCTGTGTTTTGGAACTTGCCATTTAATCTCATGACCACAAATTCATCTTACTGAACATTCACAACATTAAATTTACCCTTGGTTAGAAAAATAGGTTACCTCAGCAATACAATGTGTAAGAGCAAACCTAAAAGGCTCACGATGAACACAAAAAGTCCAAAACTGTTTGGCCTCCAAATCTTTTGAATGAATGTGCCAGAACGAAATGTACAAATCCAGAAAATCTGCTGTTTTTTATACCACATACTAACCAAGACTTACTGTGTACATATTCAGAAAGATCACAAATGTTTTGGTGTACCATTGGATTGTGGTCGATTAGGGTATAAAAATCTTTCAAGAAGCTGCATCTAAGTCGTGATTTTTGTTACTCGGTTGAACCATGTTTGCAATATTTACACATTTGTCATAGATATAATAGGTCTGCTATCTAAAGCACTGCTGTCATTTTAATCCAGTGTTGATGGCGCTGAACAACAATCTACAGTGCAGAACAGACCTGGCACGTACCCATTTAGCAAAGCCTTTTATCTGTGTCCAATCAGATATAATTGCCTCCTCCTTCCAGATCAAACCACCTATATAGAGAAAAGAGCCTTAAAACACCCCAGCGATTGGAAGCACATATATGAATATGAATAGATTGATGTTAAATAGCTGCCAGAGATTAAACACTAAGCACACACACACATAAACAAAGAGGTCCACCTCCTCACACCCACTCCCGCATAGAATCTTTTATAAACAACATGAGTCAGTCAGTTTGGCTTTTTATTGCCGCTGTAACTCTTCACAACCCCGTCCTTGGACTAGGCTCAGCCAATCACGCCTGCAGCAGGGAGGAAGATGGAAGCAAGTCACAGTCATCAACAGCTAACCAGAAATGGGCTGAAGAAGACTGACCAAGGGGGTGTTTTTCTGGTAATTGGCTCAGTTTTAGATCTTAATACATTCCACAGATGTTTGCCTGAGCCTCGAGCCATGGAACAGCAAACTGTGGAAGAATTCGCCCTCTGTACTGCAGTGTCCTTGTTTTTCAGCTGCTTTGCCGCCTGTTTCCCTATTTAAATTATTTGCAGAGCACACAATATTTAATCCAACAGGACTCAGTTCAACTGCTCGTAAAATAGAGCTTTAAAAAGCTTTGACATGATAAACTCTTGAACAATTGTTGTTTCGGTGGCTCTGAGAGTAGTATCTTGGGACTTGGCCTTTTCTCTCTCAAGGGTTTGAACATGCCTAAATACTAAATATTTTAAGTTTTTGAACAAAAACAACTGCATTAAGACCAAATCACAATTCATCCCTTCAACCAACCGTTTCCCTATGTGCCTATAATTTTACAGGTTTGTGTGATTAGAAGTCCACCATTTCATTCATTTTCTTTACCTGCTTTCCATGCAGGGTCATGGAGGAGCTGGTGCTCCTCTCCAGCAGTCACTTTAAGAGAGGTGGAGAGGTCGCAAGTCCATCACAGGGCCACAGAAAGAAATGACACAACCATTCACACTCTCAAACTAACATGCATGTTTTTGATATGTGGGAGGAAACCGCATCACCTGGAGAAAACACATGCATGCATGGGGAGAACACGCAAACTCCACACAGAGGTAGAGTGGTTAGAGGTATCATTGTCAATTATCCTTAATAAGCTTTAAGAAAGTTTAAAAATAGTGTGACAATACTCTGTTAAAAATATTTACTGTTGCAACAACTGTTGTAATGTCTAATCTGGTGTATTCTAATACCTTACATTTGATAACAATGTTGAATTTCCTTCACAAGCACCAATGCCAGAGTCTTTTTCAAGCAGGATAAAAATTATATTAAACCTAAATAATGGAAAGACCTCACAAACAAAGCTAGTTATCTGCGAGTGGTGTAAGCTGATACTGATCCTTACTCATGCACGCACATTGACAGCAGGTCAGGGTAAGATAGATTTACAAAACTTTAATTAAATTGTATTTTTTTTTATTATTATAAAATTCTGATTAAACTAAAGAGATTTTGTTGGGTTTGATTCATTTGATTTTACATGTCATTTGTATTTCATTTAAAACTTTTTAATTACTTTTTTTGAAAAGATGTGTCTCATGGCAGATTTCATATGAACTGTTAGTGCTAAGAGTGTGTGATGGGGATCACTCTGTTACTAACACACTGCTTTAGTTCAGCATCTGTAAAATAAACATAGCTGTAGCTATACCTTTTGTGTTATAGCTGAATTCAAAAGTTAATCAGTTGTAGATGTCCTGCACATCCAATGATCACTTTTTGAGAGGTTCATTAAAATCCATCCAGTCATTTTTAATTACCACCCATATGAAAGTATAATTTTGTTTTTAATTATTGGTACTGTGACTGGGTGCCAGAGCTAAAGTACCGATTTAAGGAATCTTTTACTGTGTGTCAAGCGGCTGCTAATGAAGTGACAAGCTCTTGTTAAGGTGAGCTGGTGTTAAAAGCGTGATTCTTTGAAAATTTCCTAAGCATCATCTAACAACAAAAGGTGCAACTTTCTGGTATTTTTTTAATAATTTCTTTTTTTCTCTTTTTCCAACATGGCCTCCTGGTGACATGTGGTAATTAATTCTTCGTGAATATCACACATTTCTTTCAGTGTCACAGGATCTATGAAACAGGGCCTCACAAACTGGGTTCACTTATCAAGTTTTTCTCAAATCTCATTTTAATGACAAGCAATTATATTCTGCTCCCTGCATAGGAATTTACCTTCATAATATTAGATTCCTTTCAAGTCTGTTTAGTTACATTCTCTTTTTTTATTCTCTCCTCGGGCTTCTGCTTAATGTTCCGTGTAACCTTGAAAACATTTTCCATCCTCTCAGCGTATTCCACATCTCCTCATCACTTTATGATGCCCAGGTATGACCATTACAATTGTGTTTCTTTATAATTGCTTCAAGGACGACAACCTCCTTCATTAATGATGGCTCGATTTTCACCCAAGCTGGTCTCTCAGGGTTAGTGTTATTGAATTGTCTGCTTGAATCTGTCTGTTCCAAATGGAAATATGTTCAGCTTATTTCATTTAGCATAAGCTTATAGTCTCTAGCAGTCCACAATCCCTCACAATGCTAATAAAGAACTGAACAAATCATTTTATCCACAGTGGAGAGTTTTGTTAGCAGGCACAGGAGACGGCTACGGTTAAAGTGCATTATTACAGACACATTTAAATACTTAAGTTTAACTGCACACCTGACACTGAATGTTTCTAAAATAAAGAAAGCTGTTTTTGATGGTAGTCTTTACAACATGTCCTGTCTCTCGTCTCTCGTCTCCAACTTGCCAAGAAACTTAAGTTAATAATTTTGCTGTGAATCTCTTCTATCTGCTGTGATTTGTCAAACATTCAAAATTCTCTTCTCAGGGGCGATTGTTAAACTTTTTTTTTTCTTTCTTTCTTAAATTTAAGCTATTGAACAAAGACAGAGTTTGTGTGGGAAATTAATTTCTTCCACCAATGCAAGTTAAAATAAGTGTGGACCCTAAGGCTGCAGTATGAGTGAAAACTTAAAAAATCCCATTCTTACAATTCATATGTACTTCTCTTTATTTTTGTTATTTTGGTACTGGGTATGGGGGATTTTTTTCTCTCCTTCCAGAAAGCCAGAAATTGAAACTTTAAGGTGAAACCTAAGTAAAACTTCCAACATTAAAGATTTTCACCACATCATTATGTGAATCATGATCAGATTTCGCTCAATGTTTAGTCAAATATGCAAAGCGTTTATGAGCAGCTTTATTGTCCAAGCTTAAATTTGCTTGTGCTAGTTTGTAATAATGGAGTGCACAAAATGTCAGAGTTAGCCCTGTTTGTCTGTTAGCAAAACATCTCATGAACCACAAGATGGATTTTAATTAATGTATCAGAAAGTGATCACTGGATGCATGTCTACAACTGATTAACTTTTGGAGTCAGTTCAATTCAAGATGGCTTGCATAGTTAACACAAACATGGCTGTATCTAAGTACTTTACAAATATTGAACTAAAATTTGGTGTGGTAGTAGCTGAGAGTCATTCACAATACATACTCTAAGTGTGACAAAGCATTGAAGTTTTACTAAAATGGCTACAACACTGTCATTTTAGTCTAAAACTCTTGCATGAAAGGCAGCAGATGATATGCATTCCTTCAAGGACTGTTAGGCATTTAATGACTGTCTACATTTATGATGACCATGCTATGGTTGTATAATAGTTTTATCTGATAAAATCTTTACAACACTCGCATTTTTCCATCCAACCTGCCAACATTTGCGACATAGCTGCTACTGAATCTAATGGGAATGGTCTATTCATGAACAAATCATGGCTTTTCTCTAATTATGGTACTTTAAGCTTTAAAGGGTGACTCAAGCCTATAAAGAACTCTAATAGGAACATGAATGTCTGCATTGAAATTCCTTTAAGCCAATAAAAAAAGCAGTTGAGAGATACCACAAGTAGCAGCTATAGAAGAAAGGTCACAAAAACATTTTATTCTGAGCAACACTGATAAAAAAATAATAGAAGTTATAAATACCAGTTAATTGATCTGAGCAATCTAGGCAGCAGTCCTCTAGGTTACAGAGCAACATAAATTGCATAGTTTTATATTTTGATTTGCTGGTAATTTAGAGGAGGTGATTAATTTAGGATTCTTCATTGGTAGATTTTAATTACAACAATGTAAAACGTATTTGAAACAAAGTTCTGGTGCTTCTAACTATATTTCCCATTGATAAGTGTTTATTAAGAAAAGTAGTTCTTTGGAATCTTAATATGTTGGTCTTGAATATCTGATTTCATAATGTTTTTACACATCTCAACATAAAATATGAGCACACAAGCACTAAAGAAATAAAGAGATGGACATTCATGCTCTGAGAATCTTTCAAAAGAAAGACAAAAACCATAAAAGCCACATAGTCCTCAGAGAAATAAAGGGCCATGCTGACTTTATCAAATTTCTGTGAATCAGTCCAGTGATCCTGAGAAAAGACCCTTACATGTTTGAGTCTTGTCAGAGAGAGAAAAAAGGGATCAGAGGGGGTATTATCCATTTTATAGCAAATCAATGTCTGTCACTTAGGTGCGGGTTACATAGAGGTGAAAGTTTCCCAGCTGAATTGTGGTGCAGGATTTTTAACAGTACCTCTGTGATCCGTATTTCACAATCCATTTCACATTGTGACCATTATGGCATTAAGATCAGAGAATGACGCCGCCATCCCCTTCACAAGATGGACACTTTGACATTATGAAAAAGGAAGTTGTCATTCATTCATGATTTTGTGCAGTTTCTGTAATCATCAAGTTTACACCAGAGACAAATTTTCATTTTACCTTTAAAGTCATTCAGACCACCGAGTGATTCATACTCTGCTTTTAAGCCTATTGTTAAATATTACTTAGAGGAATATAATCAGTCTTTCTGGAAATATTTCTTAAAATCTGATCATTAAATGCAAAAGCTTTTCACACCAGGCTTTCAGTATTAGTGTGACTGCAAAAGTCATACTGATAATGCTTGTCAAGAAGGCATATTTTAAAAGGTTTGTGTTACACATCAGACAAGTTGCAGCTCAAACATTTGCCCAACTTGACACTTATAAGACATAACACATGAATCGGCCAACTAACATCACGGACAGTAATTTTATGTGTTATCTGTGTGACTTACATGTCACTTCTTGATTTGGTTGAATTTGTTTTCTCCATTTCTTAAAAGCATAAAAATGTGCTAATTTGTGCTGCCAGGAGGCAATCCTGTGATCTTCTTGCTGGGAGGCAACAGCTCTAACCACTGCTCCACTGTGCCGCCTAGAGAAGAAACAATACTGTGTAAATATAGATGAAGCAAATGCATATTGTGGATAACCTGTGTGGGAGAGATCAATGGTGTTCTGCTTCCTATATATATGTATACTCTTAATGTTCTGTTTCTTTTTTGTTTCTTCTTATAGTAAATCAACTAAAGTATAAAAACTTTTGTAAATGGTTAAGTATAAGATAATATTTTGTTCAATAAAAAATGCACCAGTTGTATTTAGACATTATCCACAAACTTTGGACGCACAACTTTAATAAGTAATAATAGTTATTAAAAGCCACAGAAGAACTTCTGGTTTACAGGCCACATGAAATCATTTTTACATCCAAAAATGTGTTTTTTGCCACATTTTTGATTAATTTAAAGTATAACACAAAACTGCCCTACTCTTTCAGTGATGACATAGTCTAACTCACTCATCATCATGCCATCTGTCCAACCATTCATCCATCCATCCATTCATTCATCCATTTTCTGCTGCTGATCTGGTCACAGAGACAACCGGTTCAGAAGGGAAACCCAAACACTCCCTCCCTTCCATACACTCCAGCCCATCTTGTTGGCTTCTAAAGCCCTCCCAGGCCATAATCTCTTCAGCCAGGACTCCTCCTAATGCTCGCCCGTGCAGACGGGAGGCATCCTAATCAAATGCCCTAAGCTCTCCCATACAGGGGGGAGTTTGGAGAGCTGGTCAGGGCTCAGACTTATCTCTAAGGCTGAGCTCAAACACCCTACAGAAGTATGGGTTCACTGTCTCTCTGCCATGACCCATGCCTCATAACCATCTTGTCAATGAACATTACAAACATGACTGAAGACAACTGACAGCCCCGGCAGATTCCAACCCACACCAGGAGTGAGCTTGACTCTGTGCCAAGAATGTGGACACAGATCCTGCTCTGGTCATTCAGGAACCAGACAAGCACTTAAAACTGACTCCACAGAATTGCCTTCGAGAACATGGTTGTAATGCTTCGCCAGATCCACAGAACACATGTAGACTGAATAGTGAAACTCCCATGACCCTCTAAACAACTCTGCAAGTGTGAAGAGCCAGTCTACTATTTGACCACCCAGACGAAAGCCACTCTGCTTTTCCTGAATCTGACGTTTTGACAGTCAGTCAGAATCTCCCTTTCAGCACCTTACAATCAACTTTGCCAGGGAGGCTGAGAAGCGTGATCCCTTGACAGTTGGAACAAACAACTGGATACCCCCTTTTAAAAATGGAGATGATCACCACCCTGTTCTGCTACTCTGCAGGTGCCATCATGGCTCATGCTGAAATAAACCAACAAATGAAGGTAACAAGTACCAGCAATTCAAAAACAGATGAGACAAAAAAGTAAAAAACAACTGTTATACTAATGTGATGCACATGGGTAGGTCTACATGAGTTTACTGTGACTGTGGATGTGAATGGGTGAGTCCCTGCATTAAACTGAAAATAATTTACATGTAACAGAGATGAGTTATATCAGAGGGAGACACAATTATGCTCTTTAGATCTTTTTTCATTGGGAAAAAAATGTTTGCATGTGCCCACTTGTGCTTGAAATGCGTGGGTCTTATCCTTTTCACAGTGTGTGGGTTGGTGGGAATTAAATAAGGGGAATAAATAATATCACTGCCAGCTGATAACTGAAGAGGTTTCTCTGATTTCTACCATAGCAAAAGAGGGTTTCAGCTGATGCAAAAAAAGCCACTTTTTATTGATTTATTCCCCCTGAAGAGAAGTCTTATCTTGTATTTATATGAGCTTTACTTATAAACACAGTCTAGAGAATAACATGCCCTCTTTGTCAATACATTTGGCCTTTGTCACATGATTGTTTATCTGCTCTTCTTTTCAAGACACATTCTACCTAGATGTTGCTGGTAACGGTGGCAAAATGAAAAAGAGCAGCAATCAAAAGTACAGCCCTGCCTACAGCTAGATTGTGTACAACGACTCAACAGCATAAAATGCTACAACCTAGAACTGCTTCACTCACTGTGAATGAACTGTGATGATTTATTGATTTTTGATTTGTTTGTATGTTGTCCACAGAACTCATAAACTTCATTTTCCGTAGCTATCCAAACCCCTAGAGGAAATGGACCCACTAGATTTCTTTTCCTGTGGAGATTTTACATTTACTTTATTTTTCACTGTTATTGCAGCAATGCTGTTTTTCATTACCAAACAGGAAGAAAGTGGATTCTCAACAATATAAATGCAGCAATTTGAAACCACTGCAAAATGCGTCCAACGTGGATAGAAGCACAGTGTTGTATTTGTTGAGCTGATCTGCTTGTATTGTCTTACAACGCTACCTTTAATTCAATAAAAAAGCATATTGGAGGCCATCAACCTATGATTTATTCCTTAAAAGGCAGCTGCTGTGTGTGGCATTATTTACAAAATAAACTTGACTTGTTTCTGCACATTAAAGGCATAGTTCGGTTTTTTAAACGGGGGTTCTGTAGAAAGGGTATAAATACTTAATCTTGCATGCTTGGAGAAATATGCAATTATTGTGGTTGGTTGAGAACTCAAGGATGCAGGCAGCAGATAACAGCAGGCAGGCAGATAAAGCTTCAAAAATGCTTACAATGAGTAACCAAAACCCAGAGTGAAAAAATAAAATAAATAAATAAATAAATAAAGCCCAGGACTTACCAGAGAAGTTACAAAAGAGAATCTGATAATGAGTTGGAGACAGGCAGAGGTATAGATTTCTTTTCCTGTGGAGATTTTACATTTACTTCATATTTTGGGGGGGCAGGATGATTACTGTATTAGAACACCTGGGGTGATTAAGGATGATTGACAGGTGTGAGTGACAGTCAATACAGGGAAGCAGAGGAAACCTATAACAATGGAACAAAAACAAAAATAGAGATGGCAAGGAACAGAAAACACGAAATATATTATATATATATATACTAACAAGAACACCAATAAAACCCCAAAGCTGGGACAAAATACATTTTAACTCTGACCGAATTGAGTAGCTATGGGTTAGTTCAAGAACAAAGTGGATTGCTGCTGTCCTAAAACGATTCCAATTTCAAAAACTTCAAAGTGGTTTAAGCAGGCGTGGTTTTATAATCCTTTACACAGCTGTAAATTTGGTATCACATTGTTTCCACAGCAGAAAAAAAATGGATATTTTTGCTGGAGGTACTTCAGACTGCACCAGAAGTACTACTGCTAGATGCTGCTGCAACTATTTAGGCTTGAAATCACTGATAGAACTTAATTTAACACACACATACTGCATATTTTGTAGTGTTTAGTTGTTTTAACGAAGCAGCAATCCACTTTGGTCTCAGTCTCGCTCAGACTAGGTGTTTACTCATCAATAAGTTCTGAACTAATCACTATTTATCCAAACTGAGGTAATTCAAAGAGCTATCTACCGCAGGTAAGATTTTAATTGTTTATAATGTTTCACAGAACCCCACATCAATAAATCTCAACTATTGCTTTAAAAACGCATGGCTTTCTGAAATCACAACATTAATAACTTAAACAAACATGTTGCAGTTCAGTCGAATTTTAATCAGTTCCATTTTAATCCACTTAGAAATGTGTTAGGATTGTCTTGTCGAATTTTCTGTGTTTTGCTGTCCAGACATTTACAAATAACAATACATCTGGATTTGCAAAAAAAAATAAAAAAAATTATATTATCAGTTTCTAATAACAACTGAGTAATTCTCAGTGTATGTGCAAATTAGGTCCCACTGCATTCCGAAAATGAAAATATGCAGTGGAACTTTGCTGTGAACACATAAACAGCTGTACGACCAGTGCACAAATGAACGTATGAGTTGAAACACAGCCTTCATCTCCTCGTGCGCTTAACAAGGTCAGGCTCTCATCTATGAAAACAACAACCTCTCATCAATAAGTGGCTGTTGAGGCCATTCCAAAATAAATTTGTTTTACAACAAGCCAACCAACAATCACTCATTAAACTATGACTCGGGTTCAGATCGATCTCCAGCACATAGTAATTAATGACAAGGAGAATTTCAATATGCTGGTTCACTGAACATCAATTCACTATTAATCGAAACTAGAATGAGAAATTGATACGAGGCAGGATATGCTAATAGCTGAGGAGGCCCGGTCATCATATCTGACTGTGAATACTTGAATCAGAAGAGAAGAAAACACTTCTTGTGATAACAGAACAATCAAACATGTTGAGTTTTGACTTTAATACATTCAAACTGATTTAAGATCCAGGCATCCATTTTCTTTACCTGCTTTTTGCTGCAGGATAGTGGGAAGCTGGTGCCTTTTTCAAGAGGTCAATGGGTGAGAAGCAGTCTCCAGTTCATCACAGGGCCACATAGAGACAAACAAGAAAAGAGTGTGACCATTCACACCATTCGCACTCTCACTCACACCCAGTGACAATTTAGTATTAGTGTGCTTCAGTGAAACATAGAACCAAAAGTAAACATAATATGTTTTATGAATTCTGACTATAATACCGATCAGAATTATAGTGATAATAACTTTTTAAGATTTCATGCTGAATAAACTGATCTTTTGCACAGCTTTAGAAAAGAAACAATGAAAAATATGCCCTTTAAAATTTATTTTGTTGGAATATTAGTACAACCCATGATTCAGTAATGTGTAGAACCACCTATAGCAACAAAAACTTGATATTGTCATTTTCAGTGGGACTTTATCAGTCTCTGTAAAAATTCTTGTGTACAAAAAGCCTTTTTTATCCAGGCAAATCCCACTGAGATCACAGATCTCTTTTTCAAGGGAGGCCTGGGCCTGAAGGCAGCCAAAACATGCATGTTTTTGGTCTGTGGGAGGAAACTGGAATATCCAAAGAAAACCCACGTAAGCACAAGGAGAACATTCAAACTCCACACAGAAAGACCCCAGGCCCATCCCAGGGCTTCAACTCAAGACCTTCTTGCTGTGAGACAACAGTGCCAACCACTAAGCCGTCATGCTGCCAACATTTTAGAACAGATTTGATCTTTTTAGAAAGATCAGATCATTTTTATGGTGTAAAAGTCAGTAAAAACCCTAGATTTGAGAGAATATGGACATTCTCTTCATATGTGGTGAGGCTGAGAAGAAACTCCAGAAGAGACTATTTTATTTTTGGAAAATAAACATAGCAAAACACCTAATAGGTTCAGAAAAGTAGGCATTGAAACTTTTAACAACTATGTGCTGTGAGGTCAGACTGTTCCTTGTATGTTCTTGAATGGTTTCAGGAGAGGAAAAAAAAGGGAAAGCAAAGCAGCTGAGCATTAAAGCTGCAGGCGGTGAGAATAAACAGTGTACAGAGTAGGACGGCATCACAGCAGCCTTTTCCAGCCCACACAGTCGACACAGGAGGGCTAGCACTCAAGCAAAAAGCCATTAATCTGTTAAACACACCCTCTGGATTATTTATCGCTGTTGTACACGACACCCATCCACTGGATTCTCAATTTCCTCCCCGCTGCCTTGCATACTGGGTAAATCAAAGTGACTGTTTCAGTGAAAGTGGTATGTAAAACCATTAGGGCAAATTGCAGGAACCAACAGTGCCTGCTGTTTGCCCACATTCTGACGAGCAGCTATGGGCGTTGAGTAACACAAGAGACACATGAACTCCGAAGCTGAAGCTCACATTGAGCTCACTTGTCACATACCTTGCTTTATTTTTAAGTAAGAATTCTCAATAGAGGTCTAACTAATGGCTCAGTATCAATGCATGTCCACCTGCCTCGTCTTTCTTTGACAATTCAGTGTTAACGCTGCATGCCATGGCTGCATACTTAACTGTGGTTATTTAAAGCACAGAATGAATAGTCTCACTGTGGTGGAAGGCTTGAAAGAATCTTTCAGCATTATTGATGACTCAAATTGTTCCTGGAGTTCTGCTGAAGTTCCTCTTGCAAGACTGTGCTGATTTGGGTTATATGTTACATTACTGAAATCAACTGCAGGAAAAAAAATATGTGCACGAATAGAAGTTCAAACGGTCAGACGAAGATGGATGGAAAATAAATTGTCCTCTGCTTATTCAGTTATGTCTGAATTAACCACAGATTACAGGATTACTTTAAGACACTGAAAAAGTATTACATCTCAAGTTATAAAATAACAACAATGTGTTTATAGGTCTTTACAGTTGCTTAGGCACAATTTTAAAAACAGAGCTATTTTTTTTTCAAAACACTTTGCACAACATAACAACACATCCACTTAGCAGATCACCCCAGATATTTCGCAAAACAGTTTCGTAAAATAAAAAACACACTAGTTAAAAAAATCTGTTATGTTGCCATATCAACCACACATTGTTCAAATAATCGGATTTTTTTTAAATCACTTCCGCACTGATATGCTAAATTTAAAACACTTTTAGTACTTTTCCTTTCCTTTTGTTTCTTGGAAGCACAAAAATAAATTCACAAAACACTACACAGGGCTGATGCTGATGAAAAGATTTATTTCTTACCATAAAATCAAGTCAGTCAATAAAACATCAGAACAAAAAATATTCCAGTTTTCTGTAACATCAGCTACTGCTGGAAATTGGCACTAGCTCACCCGTGTCCTGGAAAGGAAAAAAAGCAGATTAAAAAATGAATGAATGGATGTGACACCAACAAACATTTCTGTTGTCAAATACTGTAAAAATGACTGTATCATACACAATTATAGTAACTGCAAGAAAATGCAACTAAAAAAAGATTTAGTCAATGCATCATCTCTTTGCCTACCTGGACATATAATTTAATTGACAAATTCCTCACTTACAGCATGGGAAGAACCTCCTGGTGTGTCATATTTGTCTCTGCATATTTGCAGCATTTATATAGTGCTTATACCTAACTGGTGATTTAAACACATTCATGTTTGCACATCTGGTTAGTGTGTTTATAGCTGCGCTCATCTGAAAGCCAGTGCTGTGACGTGACATAAGGTTATACTATATTTTTGTGTTTAAAGTAGATTAAGGTGTTTTGCAAATAATTGTGTGTAATGTTTAACAAAAAGTGTGAGGCTGGAACTGTGATTATAATTTTACAAATCTGCGCTGGTGTTTTATTACTAAGTTATCGTTTGGACCCTGCTCCGAACTCACATAAACACTGAACTCCAATCTAGCTGAATCCATCTTGTTAAAACCTAGTTTGTGTAAAATTAAGAAATGTTAGGAGTCTGGACTGATTTCTATAAACCTGCTTTTTGGTTGTTGTTGTTCTTTCAGACAGTCTTTCTCACTTCTATTTGTACTTTTTGTGTGTTTCACTTTGTTTTAATTTGTCATTTCTATGGGTGTGCATAGACTTTACATTAAGTGTACTATTTTCCTTATATTTGTGCTTCTAGCTATCCAGGAATATATGCATACAAAGTAAACAAGGCAAAGAAAAGTGTACATCATGACCACTTACATTATTGTCCCACCCATTTAACAGAAGTGTCTGCTGTAAGAACCCTCCGAGAGTACTACAAATTTTCAACAAGAGAGCTGAAGTTGCTGTTTTCTGCCTAATGCAGTATATTTTTATAAGTATATTACAAATGTGGTCTCAAGAAGAGAATAACTGCAGTAACAGCAATTAGGTCCACTTGTGTTCTCTCTTTTCCCAAAGTTATGTCAAGAAATACAGAAGTGGTGATTTAAAATGTGTTGCAATTTTTTCCTTCTGCAGCTGAGCTTTGCATCTAATGAGGGTCAATGTAAAAAAAAAAACTTTTTAGTTAATTGAGAAAGTGTTTATGAACTGCAGCTCAAAACACCCATGTCTTCACATGTATTTAATGAAACTGGTTGAAATCTCTTGATAACAGTTCAGACAATAGGGAATGTTATTTTAACGGTCCTGAGAAGATGAGAGGGAGTCTGTTTCAGAGGAAAGCTTCCTTTTCCCATATGTTTTTTTGGTTTTGCTTTGGTTTTTCCTTTGCATTTTTACTGATAAACTCCTGTAACTTTCTGCTAATGGTCCTGAAGTAAACGTCATCATGGTTTTATATTTAAAAAGTAATAATAATTTTGAAAAACATGCCAGCATTTCCTCAGCTTAAACAACTGAATCCTGCCTATTTTGTTCAAAAGTTAACTTCAAGAAAAAAAACCTGAATAAACTCATTCATTTATTTATATGTAGTTTACTCCGTCCTAGGCTGAACTATAAAAATTGTGGTTATTTAAAGGTGTATAGGTGCTGAACTTTTTGTTGGCTCAGACTGTTTTACAGTAAAACCCAACATTATCTCCTGGACCCTTCATTTCTTGACATTTACTGTAACATCTTGTCGTTTCTGCTTATCTAAGCTATCTGACTGGTAGCTTTGCAGCCTATTCAAAAAGGTGAAATATGCAAAAGAAGCAATAAACTACATGTGCCTTAAGTATGAAGCAGAACTATTGATAGTAAAGTAAGTAGCTTCATTTTCTTCCAGTGTTTCCGTTGTTTACAGTTTTATTTTTTGTTTCGGTTTTGAAATTTTTGCAGTTGTTGTTCCTTCTTAAAAAGATTCATTTTGACGTTTTCACTCTGTGGCTCTGTTTTTCTGCCTTTTCTGTCTGTTGGCCGCCTAACAGACAGTGTGTCTCTCCTGTAAATGACCTGTCCTCTGGGAATTCTGCTTTCATTTCACAAAGCAGTACATCGGTAAAAAGAATGTGGGCACTTAGTTTGTTATTTTGCAAATAATAAAAGAAACTGAAAACGTACAGCAGCAGGTTAAGTGGCTGTGATGGTGACATAGTTAATGTTGTTTGTGATTTTTTTTTTTTTTTTTTTTTTTTGTCTGTGGAACAGATAAACAGAAAATGAAGTCTGAGCACAATGTGCTTATGTCAGTCCTGTCTCTAAGTGTCTGGCCCTAATTTCTTACTTTATTCTTAGTTGTGGCTAATTCTGTCTAAACAGCAGAAGTAGGTTAATGAGGAAGTCGTCAATAATTTACCCCAAAGTTTCTTTCATTCTGCAGTGAAGGATGAATTTCTTTCAAATACTTCTTTCACATTTTATTTTTTTAAAGTTGTAAATAAATGTAAATAGATAAAATACAATTGTGAACACTTAGAGCTGTTCCTCTTGTTACTTGGTTTGTAAAACAGGTTGGGAGAAAAAAGGTAGGGCAAAGGTTTTCATGTCAGTAATTTCGGTATTGTGTCTTTGTGTTTGTTTTATTTATTTATTATTTTTGGCTACCTGTCACATCCAATTATAGTGAGGTGAGGTGGGGTGCTTTCTGAACCAAAGTGCCCTTCAGTGTGCTTGGGCAAGCACTCCCTGGGAATAAAACTAAAAACCACTGGCTTCCACTCCATAAAACAATTCTCTCTGCCATCCTCAGAGATCTGCCACTACAATCTATTGAATTTCAAAACCGGCTGGCAGAAAGACAAAAGCTTCAGCCCTGATGCAACATGTTTATTCTGGGAAATGAAATCTAGATTGTTGCAAAGTCTTCGGCCATTTAATCAGTCCCTTTTTTTCACTTCCTATGGAGCTGTTTTCATGTTTAGCTTCACTTCACAGCGATGCAAACCCAGAAGTATTAGTGGCAGCTGAAGCAAGAGAGTTTTCACAACTTGCCTTTTTGACATTCAGGAGCTTCAAGTCCCCTGGGAGTGACTCAAAACACTTCCTTTAGTGGCTTCAAAATTTGGACCTTTTTGCAATTACAATTCAAAAGATGCAGAAACATTAAATGAGTGATACTAAATCAAATCAAATTACCTTGATCCATAACTCCCTTAAAAGGGGGCATTTTAATTCCGTGTCAAAACATCTTACTTAAGGTTTTTCTTGCTGTCGACATACTATACAATTCCCATACATCTGAGATCAGCAGAAGGAAGAATGAGGCATGGAGCTCTCTAATGAATACACTGTGCACCAGTGGGCTGCATGAAGCCAAAACTGAACAGAAAAGATGATGGGTAGATCCACGCTGTGGTTCTTTTCAACGCAGCAGTGTGTCTCTGACTGCCTAATGAGGCCTTATTAATTCAGATCAGGGTGAATGATTACCTCATCATTCTCCATTCTCCAGAGAGCTTCCTCTCCTTCTGTACTCTGCCCTGTAAATGTACAGCACGGTAATCCGGAGGCCGTCTCTCACCGTGAAACTTTATTACACCACATTTGGAGCTGCTGCTAAACGATATGAGCTACGATAGACCTCTAATATGAGCAAGTCATACATGTTCCTGTGGGAAAAAGCAATTACTTGGGATTGTTTTAAAGTCTGCACAGATGACTGCTATCTGCTGTTATCTGTTCTCTTTTGGAGAGACTTCACTCCCACTAGCAACAGATCTCTGACAGTAAACACAGAACACCCTCCCCATCTCTGTGCAGAGACTAGTTGCCTAGCAATGAAGTCTCTGATTTTGTGTTCTGTGAGGCTTACATACGCAAGAAAAGGGGAAAAAAAAATCCATCAGGATTAGATTTAAGAATACAGTTACAACCAGCCTCCTACTCTGTTTCAGCATGGTTATGTGAGCTTTATCAGACTACTGGCTTTTGGGTACTGACAACAAAGAGAGCACAGCAAATGATGCTGCATGACCACAGGCTTAATTTTCAGTGAGTGACACATCGCTGGCTGATCCTTCTCCATACTGCCCTCTACATCTTTCAGCAGAGTTGATAAAATATTAAAAGTTAATCTCCGAGGTCAGGGCTGAGCTTGTTGTTAATCACGTTTATGGTGATCAAATTCAAAGCGTTGGTGAAAGAAAAAGGAGAGGCACTGTCCCTGTCTGTTCGTTTACTTATCATTTTTAATGTGATTGTTTTTTGATTAATTAAATTCCATGTGGTTACCAATGTATTCAAACTATTTAAAAATGAAAAAAAAAAAAAAAACATCTAGAATGTTAGATTCACCAGGAAGGTTGTACTCTGGTTGTGGAAAATTGATATTTTTGAAAATCTGAGACCAAAGCAGAACAAATTAGAATTTATTACACATACTTTATTATAATAATAGGTGTATTATTCATGATTATTTATTCTACTAATTAACAATTTTTCACATCTTAGAGAGTTAGTCAGTAAAAACTGTCTTCACTGATTGGAGGGCAGTGGTTTCCAAACTTCCTGGCTTTAGACCCATAAAATAAGTCACATCGACTCATGATCCTGTGTTTTTCTGATTGAAGTAAACAATCATTTATAATAAGCCATTTAACAAAAAATATAATGTTTTATTTATAATGTTTCATTTATGACTACTGATTCTATCCTTTTGAAATGTGTAAAATGATACTGACAGTCACTCTTAAAGTTAATGTGATTCATGTTGTCATTCTCAAGATCCCACACTTGGTGTTTTGCAGCCCACAGTGGGGTCCCTACCCCAACTTTGGGAACCACTGCTTCAGGGGGATACATTCTCTGCTTGGTACAGTTTAATTAGTGATTTGTGTCTTTAAAAACTGTGACCTCGCCATCATGCAAAAATATAAACAAGACAAACTAACAGCAACAAATTAAAAAGAAGTCCATTTAGTATTGTTTTTAAACTGTAAAACTTTAATTTTTTTTTTAAAGGATTTGAAGGACGTATCATTTCTTTGTTTTGTTCCCTTACGTAATAATTTCTTGTTCTTTTCCGCTATTAGTAGCAATTTTTTAACAATTTGGTCATTTGGCGATAAATGTATTAAACTCAAGAGTTAAAAATTGATCCAAACTTCTTAAATGTTGGACACAAAAGTGTCGGATACAAACGGATGATTTTTACTGAGATTATAGTTAGCAAAGGGCTAATTTTCATAGCTGCAGCTAGAAAGTGCTGTGCAGATAAGACCAGGTATGTAACGTTCATTATCGACAACAGCTTCTGTCAACTTTTTGAAGGAGGAGAAAGAGCAGTTCAGATGATCTGCCACTCAACACCAATCTTCACCCATACCCAGTAATTTGTGCTCTTTGTTGTTGTTTGGCACATTGCTGACTGACCTCAAAAACTGCCTGCTTCAAAGGCAATTATTTTTGCATGATAAAACAGAGCTGTTAGAGAGATATCATCCTATAACCTCTGCTTCCAGACGATCGAATTTGATCATATTTAATCTACACACGTTGCTGTACTTGATCTGCCTGTCATAGATCATGATCGCAAACTTTTAAAAGAAATGTCCAGGTCACTATCACTCAGATCTGAGGATTATTGACAGAGTTTAAAGCAGACACATGCCTTGGGACATGTTTTTTACTTGGAAACTCAAGTATCCAAGTAACTTGGCAAAAATATTATTGACCCTTAAGGTCAATAACTTTTGCCCACATCCTAAAGCCTTTAAGGCGTCATTGAATCAGCTGATGAAACATCATCACAAGCCTGAATGAAGAACTGCTTTTTGAAAGAACAATACTTCATCCCTCGCCCTGACTTCCAGAGATCTGAAAAACTGATGTCAAGCCACATTTGTTGTTTGGAGTCAGGTGATGTTTATTATTCTATGTGTATGAAAAATAAAAAAGGGGAGTTTAGATTAGTTTGACAAATGGAATGAAATAACCCATGTTGTTCTTATTATTAATAAATGAACTTAAACTGTAAGAACACAGAATTACAACTTCACTACTCCACCTCAATAAAACCTGACACTGTTTGATCATTTTAGAAATATTGTGCCGTTTAAAAAAGTTAAAAGTGTTAACGTGGTTATTTTTGGATCCTTTGAGAAGTGACACAAAAACTCATGAGAAAGAGTGATGCTTGTCAAAAAAAAGAGGTTATTCCTCAGGAGCCCAGTTTAAGAAGTTTAGAAGAAAAAAAAATAAAAAAGCTCAACCTTATAGGCAGTGATTTTAGAGTTTTCCATTTCTCTGGGTATGAATCCATCCAGGAGCTCAGTTTTCACCAGAGGAGTGTTATACAGTTCTTCAACAGACCAAAAAAAAAAGCTGGCATTGTTGAGATGCTCCATTCTGTGTCCATCAGAGAGGAGGACAATGAGTGTGGTCAGCTGGTAACAAATGAGAGCAGCTGTGATGTATTTGAAAAAGCACTTCATATGACACATACCAGAGAACAACGTGAGAGTGCCTGCTTTGAGAAAAGACTCTGATGATGTTCTCTTGCATTTTTAATTAATTTCCTACTTACACGTCTCCCCCACTGCATCTCTCACTTGCCAAAGCTCTTTAACAAGAGAACCTCTGGGAGAACTGCTCTGCATTGCACAAGCCCTTAAAATGGAACCATACATTGTCAGTGGTTATAGCATCCTATGAGACGATACATTCATGAGCTTTATTGTTCTCACCATAGGGCCGAATGATTGAAGCCACAAATCAGGAAATGAGATGTGGTTTTATGCAAATATACAGAACTTTTTCATCACTTCATTAGACATGTGACAGGTCCAATGAAACAATCAATCAGCACATTTTCTAGTACTTCAGTATGAGTGGACATATGCAGTACATAAAAAAACTTCTTTTCTAAGACATGAGAACAGAACTAAACCCAGTTGTCATTAGTGTACAGAAATAATAACAGAGGTCCTCATATAAGATGATTTTTTTTGTTTGTTTGTTTTTTCTGCCCATTCAATTTTAAAATGAAATGTTTTCAAATGTCACCATATTTCAATTCTTTAACAATAATGGAGCCTAGTGTGTGTTTCAGCCTTATAGTTATGAAACTCTAATAACTTTTATTAACACAGACTATTTTCATGATGTCTTGAAGCCCTTTAATGCCTTTTAGAAAATTACAACTATGTTTATTTACTAGTTAGGAGAAAAAAGGAACATGTCTTTGCAGTTTAGATAGTGTCGGTTCCTATTGTTGTTGGCACCATATTTCTGTTTGGCAACAAAATATTCCAACAGATACTACAAATTGTTTTGATTGATTTTCCTCTTTTCAGTTTGCCACAATGGAAACTTTAACACTGTGTGTCACTAAGTTTTTCAATCATAATTTTAACTAATGTGAGCCAAGAAGAAAAGCCAAGAATGTCCCTCCATTCCATGACTTCCTAAATGCTCCCATATACATTTAGTGTTTGTTAATTTGCAAATCATTTTGAATAACAGCATTTGCTAAGTGACAAATATATATACAGTATATATACTATCCATCTTCTGACTCAGGTTTCAACCTGTGAAAACAGTTTTCATTTTTAGCTGCAGACAGCATCCAGCCTAGTTACGCTCAATGAAATGAGCCTGATGTGTGCCCTCTAGGAAGCATTTTAAAAATGAATTTCCCCACCTGTTTTAAACTCACCTGTACAATATTCTTTAATTTGCATCTACTTTTGACAACCTCTTTTAATCTCATTATATGAACTTTCAGCAGAGGGTGATAAGAAAACACTTCTGGATGACATGGCAGCTTGTCTTTGGACTCCTAATTTTGCTTTGCATGGATGCACTCACTCCTGTCTCCAATCATCTCTTATTGTGAGATGAGGACCAGTTGGAACTGCCACACTCCTTCAGTTCCTGTGACGGCTGCCTCAGTTTCTTTTACAGCATGAAAACTCATCTGAAACTTCTGAACAGTAAGGCTTTTTTGTCAACTGACAACCTGCAACATTACCTTGAAAGGTCTGTGTCCTGTGTTTAAAAAAAATCATCATGTACTGTTTTTCTTTTTTACAGGATTTATAACATAATTATAATTCATAGTAAGGCAGTCAAATAAATTCATTCATGACCCTTTTTGACAACAGTGTCAGTGTGTGATGTTCTCAGCCTCTTCAGGTATATTTTACTTTGAAAAAATTAACAGTTTTGGAAATGAGTACACAACAGAAACAACCGCTGAAATGTAAATAAATCTATATATCAGGTTGATTTTCTTTCCTCTTTGTCCTAAATGATAACTTTGTCAATGAAGCAAACATCCCAAAAGTAGGGAGTAAATGGCCTCTATATATAATCAGCATTACGAAACAGAGAAATGATTCTAACTTAATGAAGTTTACAAATTTTGAGTTAAAATTTACTGTAGCAATAGCTGAGAGTTTTCCACAACACATACTGCAAGTAAAACATTTTGATTAAATCTTTGGTGGTAAATGTTAGAGTTAACATCATTATATGTACATCTAAAACCTATTAAGTTTTGGAGCCAACCTAAAGATGGCCAGCACAAGTAATCAGTCTTAGCCAACACAAAAATGGTTTTAAAGGTACGGTAAGGTAAGGCAAAGTTTTGACGCGGTGTTAATTGAGAGTCATCATCAACACATATTCTGAGCGGTAACACATCTCACAAGATTTTACAATAACTCGAGGTTCCACCTAACAGCAGTTACAAGGTTTGACCAAAACAGCTTTAAATCTGTACCTTATCATAAAATGATCTTAGTTTAACTCTGTGACATAAACGGCAGCAGGAAATATGCATTCCTTAAAGGACTACTAACCCTTTTTACCTCTGCAAACCTTTGACCAGTTGATAAATTAAATTTCCAAAGTTCATACCATTTTAAAAAATATTGTAAAACTTTATATTGGAACGAGGAGAGGAGAGGAGGTCCGGCACTGGAAACAGCGAGGGAATATCTGAGAGGAAGACCTCCACAAATATTGTCGTACAAGGTCAACCGCATCTCGTGCAAAGTGTTTTGTGTGTTTCTGAGTTGATATCATGTCATGGGAGAATGAAGCAGAGTGTAACCGGTCTTCACTCTGCAGTAGATCCTCAAGTGAAGAAAGAATCTAATTTCCTCGTGGCTGAAAGGCTTGGGGGGGAACTGATGCGTGGAGCTAGCAGTCCGTGTAAAATTGACCATGAAAGTCGCTCAATTCAGATCAAAGTTAATACAGCCCCTCTTGCCTTGACTGTTCAATAGCGCCAGCGCGTCAGAGGTTGGGGAAAAGCCTAGAGGGCTCTCTGGCAAAGTCATAAAGTGACCAGTGACACAAAGATTCTGTGTTGCTGAAGAAATAAATCATGAAACTGATAGATGGTAGATGGAAAGATTTTTATTACAAATATAATCCTTTAAAATGACTTAGAGTGACTAATAAAGTTAGCTGACATTAGCTGACCAACTTAATCATAATAAAACCTTGAGTGTTTGATTTACAGCTGTAAGTGGTTAACATATTTAATAAATATATTACACTCATTGTTATTATTATACACTCATATTAAACCTAATTTAAAACCACAATAACCATAAATAAAATGTAATAATAATTCTGATAATAATTCAGCCAATGATTACTTGAAGACATGAGAATCACCAAAGTATAGATTTCCTCCTGTGATGCTTTGCTGAACTGAAAGTGCTTTTGTTTTCATGTGTTTTTGCGTGGGTCCTTCAGTTCTTCTGTTTGGGTTTCAGCTAATGAAATCCAGCTGGGTTGAGATCAGTGAGTGACTTGACATTTGTTCACGTTCAAAAACTCTTCAGAAATTGTTGTCATGTTTTTCTGTCATCATGCTGTATTGCAAAATTTACAATAAAATGATTTATCTCTACAAACTTCAGAATTCAACCAGCTAGGTTTTTCAACTACAGGTGACAATTAAAACCACGTTTAACCACATCAACTCACTGCCACAAGGTGATTTAGCTCAAATGTGATTTGGTAAAAAACAAATTGCTTTATTGCTCTATTGCTTTAACACATTTACATTGGTATATAATGGTTCTTATTCATTCTATAGCTTTACCTCTTTTGATAGGATCAAATTTTTTATTTTACTACATGCTAGATTCTTGAATTTCCTTTGGCAGAAGTACAATACAATGCCGTCATACCTGACAAAAAGCTATTTTATTGTAAATTCATTGGCAACATCTGAACCCAAAATTAATTTTACAATATTAAAACAAAATAGAGATTTATTAATCCTCATTCTAATGACAATTATGCTAAATGACGTGCCAACACCTCCCGAAGCTGAATTTACAAATATTGTGACAAATTGTTGTTGGAACCCAAGGATGCAGGCAGAAGGTGACAGGCAGGCAGTCAAGGTTTAAATGCAAACATATAATTTATTGAATGAAAACAAAACTAGGGGTTACAGGGTTAAAAAAAGACAAACTAGGGGTGTTACATATGAAGACCTGGCAGTGAACATAAAAAAAAAACAAGCGTGTAAGCTCTGCGTGGGGTGATTAGTGTATAGGAACAGCTGCGCTGATTACAGATTAACAGCAGGTGTGTGACAGGCAAGACAGAGTAGCTGAGGGAAACTATGAGCAGGAACAAATAAAAACCTAACTGCCAGGCTGAATAAGTAACAAACATACTGATTACTGAGAAACAGAAACACTGATGCAAAAACTGAAACACAGGGATATGCAGAAAAATAAAAAACAAAACAAATATTGCATAGTAAACAGTGCACTGTTACAGGTTATTTATCACCCAAGACCCCTGGGTAAAGTCTTAAGCAGATGGCTGTCCTGGATAAAGCTTGTCAAGATTCAAGTATATTAAATTAAGGAAATATGAGACAACTGATAGCAGAAGCTCTGAAGGCAAATGAGAACTTTTCATCAAATTACAAAGACAAAATACAAATCTGACAGCACTTGAAACAGGAAGTAAACTCTAGGATGTGTTGGTACTTATGTTAGGATAAATTTCAGTTTATGAAAAAGTTTGTTTTATTACGAATATTGCCTAAAGTAAATACTTTTTACTTCTTTTTGATTGATGTATATAAGTTTCTTGCAAAGTTAAAAAAAAGACTGTCAGCATGGCTGGGTTTTGTAAAACACTAAATGTAAAAATAAAAATGCATTTCTATTGGACAAAAAAAAAAATCTAACAGCATATATTCTTCTTTTGATTTTTGTTTTTGCAACAGATAAAAGGAACAAAAAACTAACTTCAGAAAATGTCAGAAAGCCCTGAAAGTCTCAGACGCAGGGTTGAGATAAAGGGAGTGCCATTTTGAAAACAGAACTGGTTTAGCTCTCTGTGTGAATTGTGAAGTTGCCTTAAAGAAAAGCAGACAATGCTCCTCTTAGACTTATGCTCTCTCCACTAAACTTAATCTCTTCTGATTCAAAGCTGCCAGCTGCATTTGTCTTCCCTCCATAAAGAATGAGACTGCTTCCAATCCATGTCAAGCAACTAAAACAAAGCAGTATAAAAATGAATGCACCAAATTTCGCCTGAATTTCTTTTTTCATGAGGGTGATTTTTTTTCTAATATCAAGAGATATTTACGATACAATCAGTCGGATAATTAACTTTAATGTAATAAGATCTCATTTTTTGCAGTTTCAGTGCAAAAAGCTACTTAATGGCTTCAGATAAGTTTAGAAAACTTTTTCACAGAAGCGTATCTGTAACGCCTCGCTGCTTTTTGCTCTTTGTTCACTGTTCATCAAGCAAACTTCATCACTGACTCAATCAGCATTTCATTTGTTTCCACTGTCCAGAACATTAAACAGGAGGCCAGATTGATTAATGGCATTTCATTTTTCCCAGCATGCCTTGTGAGAAACCCTAGAGTGCTCTGATATATGTCCTCTAATTAGAGCGGACCAGCTAATGAGCCTCGTTTGGGCTCGGAAAACTAATAAAGGAAATCTAATGCAGAGGTGATGCCCTGTGGCAATTAGATAAGTTACCAGACAAGCAGTATTTTTTCCGACTTGTTCGTGGGGCACTTCAACGGCAGGAAAACATTGTTAAGTGTCTTCATTACCTGAGATGAATTTGTCTGTTACAGTCTTCAATTGATCAAGATTGATTATGTAAAAGACGCAGTGATGGAAGCCAGTCGGTGTGTCAGGCTCATTAAGATCAGCCTTGTTGAAAGTAGAAGCAATGATGAGAATGTCTTGTTCAAATTATACGACTGTTACTTTTCTCATTTATACAAAAACATGAGGTATTTTGACATTATTACAGACTGGAACTGAAAAAAAAAAATTTCTACCATGGTCGGCTGTCAGGAAATTAGGCTTATTGCCTCAACTAGTTTTAGTGTAGATTATTTTTTTAATTGGGGTTTGGTGGAGTAGTTATCAGCAGTCAGTATATTACCTGCAGAACAAAGAAGTCCTAATTGGGGAACTACTCAGAGCGGGACCGGTTTTAAAGATTTCTTCAATCATCTCAAAAATTTCATAGCAGTGCAGGTGAACACTATTAAAAAAAAACCTCAATGAATGATTACTTGCAAAGAAGCTTAAAGTTATTTTATTTTTTAAAGTCCATATTTTTTCAGTCCATTAAAGTAATGTTTAGTGTAAAAGAAATGTTGCTTTGTTGTAGTGGTTGTAATAAAATAGGATAAGTCAGTTTAAACTAAAGAATTTTACTCCAGCAAGTGCAGATGCTCCATTTTATTAAACTTGGCACTTCCTGTATATTTATTCTTTGTCGTCCAACACAGTGACGGGGAGGTTGGCAGCACAAGATATAGACAGAGAAATGTGCTTTAATGGGATTCAAATTGCAAAATAAGCTTGCTTTTGGAGATCTGTCTCCAAGTAATTCAAGTTTTTGTTATTATTTATTATTATTGTTGTTAAACTCTGTTGGTGATATTTAGGAATATTACTGGAGAATATTGCAGAGTATACAGGTTAGCTATACGTATTTCAGAATATAATAAGCTTGACATAAACTTTGTAAAGCTTAAAATACAGTCATTTCAGAGAACCTGGGGTTCACTTCTTTAAATTGACTTGACAAGCCTGTTGTTGTTTTATGAAGAATTTTTGCCACTATTCTGAATCTGGTTTGAGCAAAGAAAATCCTACATGATCGCGATTTGGTGTAATTTCAGACCAAAAAACTTCAATTTTTTTATCTGATCAGACACAAAGGAAAACAAAGTCTCTCACTTAATTTAGTTCATTTTCAGAGTTGTCAAATTAACTGTTTATTTTCCACACAGCTCCAATTATAAAAGAAATCAGGACAAGCTAGAAAATGCAAATCAAGGATAAAAAAAGATAAATCATGGCAACATTTTATTCAGTTGTTTCCATTTCAAGATTCTGCCTCGCCCTCAGACTGCCTTGATTTACAAGCACTTGGGTGGAACAGGTATCATTAATTTTATCAGGCGTGTTTGTGGACATTTCCTGTGGCCTGACTTCCAAATCAATGTTTGCTGTAAAATAAAAAGAAGATGACAGGTGTATGTTGCTTTCTGTTCACTTCATAAAAATCCTTTGTAGAACTGCTGAACACTAAGACTTGTTAAAAAGAGTGTTGAATTGCCTGCATTATGTCAAAACCAGGTGGGATTCCCAAGAATCGTGCAGCGTGTTACATTTCTGGGAACCAAAATGAAGCATCATTTGTACATTTCTCAGCCAAAGGAGCCCGTTGTTTCTGGAACCACTTGAGAAAGTGACAGCTTGTTAGAAACATGCAAGTTAGGACAGTGCTGTATTTATTCTTAAACCATTTCTTTTACTCACGCCCATGTTTTTTTTAAATGTCTAAATCTCAGCAAGTATTTAACTGTCCAAACCTGACCAGTTGACTTTGGTGCGACGATGCTCTACTAGAAAATAAAAAATAAAAAGAGCCAGCAAAACCTGCAGTGACAGGACTTATTAAGGAGTGAAACAGATATTTGGACTAAAACAAGAGGACAAAAAAAGTTTCCTCAAGGACTGAAACTCAGGTCTCTCAGTTAAAACAGAGAGTCAGAAAGTTTTAAGGTTTTCGTTTCTCCTTCCTTTTCTCGGTATGGGATTTTTGGTTCCTTATAGTGATGGGAAATAATCAGAAAGGCAGGAAGGAAGGTATGTAGGTTGGTTGGTTAGTTAGTTGGTTGGTGGGTGTGTGGGTAGATTGGTAGGTAGGTTGTAAGTAGGTGGGCCAATTTTTCTATTCGGGCAGTTCTCTTCAGTAAATGAGATTTGAAGTCTGGGAAAGGACTGAATATATTTAGAGGAAAAAATGTCAACTTGGGGATAATTAGACTCCACAGTATTATATTGTATCCTGTCGTATCACATTGTGTTGTATTGTATCTTACTGTATTGTGTTGCTTTATATCTTATCTTATCCACCAGGACTCGTTTTCTTGCCACCGTCTTTGTCTTGCTTCCTTTCTTGCTGTTGGTGCCAGTAGTAGATATTATACTCATTGTCCTCATTTACATGCACAAACATGTGCAAATTACAGACATTCTCCCCATTTGATTTCTTTTTGTTGTACTCTGTAATGTTTGTGTTGTGTTATGTGCTGCAAAAAGTTTTCAAACTTTCAGGAATCACAAATATGTTAAGAAATATGTAAATTGCACCAAAAATTTAAAAATGTAAAAAACAAAATAAAATAACAAACAAAGTAATTGCATGCCAGCGAGCCATCACATCAGCAGCTTGCCCCTCGCTCAATTTAACATTAATCAGCCTTGAGTGCAGCTCTTTTGTCAGCAAGATCTGAAACTCTTGACAGAAACCATGAATTTAGCTGTGCCTCCATTTGGAGACAAAAGTGACAAAAATGTATAATCACCACTGTAGTTTCTGTAACGAGTTCTTGTTATTGATGTTGTCACTTTCATTTTGAAGCACTGTGGAGCACTGGGTTGTTTAAACTTTGTTCTTAAATTCTCTAATATGTTCTTATCTTACAACTACATCCAATTTGAAATCATTTAGAAAAAAGTTAACATACAGAGCTGAACAAAACTCACAGACTATGTTTAGGCTGTATAAAACAGTTACCTTTTTGCAAAATATAAGAAATTATGTTTGTTAACAAATGATGAATTCTGTAATTTTTTAATGGCGTTGTTTCCAACCGACAGGAAGCATATAGATGAATCCTTGAAGGAACCAGGACAGGCTGGTGTGTCTGCTTACTGACACCAACAGAGAAGTCCAGGACATCTTGAATTTAGGGAGGGCTGACGTTAAATCATCCTGAAGCCTTTGCTGCGAGGCTCGCTGTTGTTCAGCCCACTGCAGTGAGAGACAACATAATCCCCTCACTGCTGAATGACTCAGTACATACTTCTAAATGTGTTTGCATCATAAAAAATAATTGATGCATTGTACAGTCTTCCGTGGTGTTCGGTTTCTTCGCTCCAGGGGTAATAAATGCTGAGTACTTCAAGCACCATTTTGTTTTGTTCTTTCTCAGAGCAATTCCGGTAGTTCCATCATCTCTTCACATCTGTTCATCGTGCTGCAAACAAGGAAACTGATCACTGGGGTGGAGAGTTTGAAAGGGCAAAAAAAAAGTCATTTTTTTGTTCCAGTCATCATGAAAAAATGGTCAACTTAACAACCACTTGTGTATTTCTGAAGATGTTTTAGCACAATTTACACAATAAGCTTTGTGAGATGTGCAGGAGTAAATGAAATCAGCTCTTCGCTACTTAAAGGGGATCTGCGATGAGTTAACATATCAAAGTTTGTTTACAGGTCCCAGTGAGCACCTTGCATATATGAATGAAGCAGTATGAAACTTTCAGGAACTCCACAGGGAGCTGCTCAAAATCTGATAAACTGCCTCGAGTGACATCAAGGCCAGCAGGTGCTCAGCCAACCAAATGTGTGACACACACACAGTATCAAACTTGGGGAAAAAAAGGGGAACATATGGTAATAAATAAAGAGCAGAATAATTTCCAACGTCTAACTAGCAGAGAGAAACTTTGCATACTGAAGCAAGATTTTCTGTAAAGGTTGGATGTTGTTTAAAGAGTTTTAAACTCAGATATCTCAGATTATAAATTAAAATTACACACATTCAAGGGAATTTCAGTTCAGTATTTGTTGTCTAATGATTGGAATCATATACGTATAAAGTAATGTGTTGGTTCGAGTAGTAAACCTTGTGGAACTCCATCAATGGAGTTTCATTTTGATATTATTTTTATTGTTTAAACAAATAAGTAGACAAGCTGTAATTAATCAGCTCAACAAAACTTAAACTAGCTAAGTGTAGTTCCTTTAAACCAGTATGTCACTGAGCTGGAACTGTTGGAGACTATTCTACAACAATACATCTTCTTTCAAAATAGTTGCAAAGTTGCCACAAGCATCTTGAACCCATCTCAAACCCTTCTCATTTTAGTTTTCATAATTCTAGAGAGCTACCAAACGTCATTGGTAATTGTCACCAGAGCTGTACCTTTGCTATGACGTGACCTAAATCTTGACTAAAACCCCTCCAACTCTCTTTGTATAAGCAAAACTTCTCACAGTTGATTAGCTACTCTTATTTTAAAGATTTATTTTAATGATAGGGATTTGGTTCTCAAGATAGTATACCTGGATCAGTCGGTTTCTTAAGCAGGGGTTTAATTACAGCAACCTAAAAAATCCTGCAGTATGTTGCAATTAACCAAAGAAATATTCATGAGGTCTAAACTGGGGTTTTTAATTAGGAGAAAATTATCTTTGAATAGAAATTGGGTGTAGAAGACAAGTGTGGAGTTTGAAGATGAAACCACTGAGAAGTCAACAGGACAGAAACAGTCGAAACACAAATCAGGTTTTACAGCTGCTCTGTTTTATGATAAATCAGTGACTGTAGTGGGATATTAAAGACTAAGAGCATCCCTGGGTGAGATTACCACTTAATCAATTGATGCCACTGGAATTGCTGCTTATTTTTACAATGTGTGCACCAGATGTCTGCAGCTTGTTTAAATCTTTTATTTACTTTAACCTTGAGGCTGTATTGTACATATCTCAGCACACCAAATGCAAGTCTATAAAGTCCCATTCTGCAGATTGCAGCTAATTAATACCTTTGTAAGAACAGTAGACACCTGGCTTTTACAACAAATAGGATGATGATTAAATGTCTAGGTTTGATGTTTTACAACCACCCAGATATTACTGTTCTGACATACAACAGATGCAAGCACACAACAGATAGTAAATATCTTTTGTTTGTTTTTTCTTTGACGGGAAAAGAAAATGTCATTATTCTTGGATATTTTCAATGATTTTTTCAGAAATTTGGACCTCTGAACTGAAATCAATAAAATCTTTTATTTGTTTTAAACATGAGTGGCAGGATAGTTTATGACAGCATTTAATATTTTACACTAAGGCTTATGGATAATGTATTTAATATGTAATCTTGTTATTAGATACTTGTGTTTTATATATATATATGATTTACAATCTACCACTGACATGGAACAATGATCATTTAAATGACTACTCAAATGAAACATTTGATGTGATCACTTGCCATTGGATATGCCTCTAAGCTGGCTTAAGAACAAGGTAATGAATTAAATAAACAATGAAGTAATGTACTGTAGAGGAGATAAATAACGTGTAATCTATTCATGTTTCATTAATAAGGACTCTTGTCATAAATTATTAATGATAGAATTAGAGTTCTTAAACCTCATTACCATTAAAAGTAATCAACGGTGAATTTTACTGTGATTAATTGTCCATGATGGAGTCACCTCTTGCTCTGACAGTTACAATGTAAACACAGCGGCAGCTGACAGATCAGCTGCTGGAGGACCCAGACACACACACACACACACACACACACACATGCACACACACACATGCACACACATCACACCATGATCCACTTATTTTGTAAAAATCTAAAAGACAAAGAGATTTCTTTAAGAAACCTACACATGCAAAACCAGAGCTTAATGCCTTTTTGTATAGCTGTTGCTCGGCAACTGCAAACTAGCCGGTGGTTTGCTGTCAGTCTCCCGGCCAGCTGTTGTTTTTTTGTGTAAGGTTGGTGTGATTTGGCTACAAAAATAAAATCTGAAAAAGGAAAACGGTGACTAAACAACTCTTATTTGCTTCAGAGTTGCTCCAGTTGCACCAGTCGGCCCGTCTCCCCTTCGATACACCTGATGAACAGAGACGAGAAATAACACAAGAAGACAAAATATGAGTTTGATTTGTTTCAACTCAGGAAGCTTAAGGCTCTCTTCCCAAAATACAAGATGCCTAAAGCGCAGAAATGCAAGATTCAGCACATCCAGGAGCAAATACAATGTTTACGGGGCCCTGGGCAAATATATACCATTGAAGCCATTCTTCCCTTTTATTGTCCCCTTCACTTCTCTGCTGTTTCACAATGACTTTGACTTGTAACTTCTGCTGAGTTCGTTTGTGTTGTTAAAGTTTGACACCCTAGCTTGTATTTCATCTTCACACAAACACATGTCTTTAGTCATCAACAAGAAAGGTTATAGAAAACATCAGAGACTGCAGCTGATGTATTTCAGGTGTCCATGTTGTTTACACTTTGCTTTCCTGTCTCCAAATGCTAACAGGACAAGAACGGTTGCATTTTGTCACTATCATGATTAGCTCAGCTGGAAGTGAAGTTGCCTTCATTATAATCATCATTAATGCTCATGTTCCTGCACCATCAGCAAGCTTTGTGCCAGAAGCAGATTGGCAGAACTTCTGGAGTGAAGATAGAAAGATGCTACCTTTAGGACTTTACCTGTTTGCCTCTAAAATAACTTTTTTGTTTGTCATTTGGCCCATTGAAAACTCCAATTTGCATAGTTTGTAGATTAGCTAGTTTGCCAAAAGCATTGTCTTTTATAATCGATTATTTTAAATTGCAGAAAAGTACAGACATTTAGCAACTTGCTGCTGGACTGATATTTTTCTCAGGAGCTGGGGAAGATAAATCTATGCACCAGAGCCGTGTAAAGGAGGAGTATAAGTGCTGGTTATACAAACGTCTCATGTCCAGAAGCATGACAAATGAGCTATTTTTTTTTCCCAACTCTATAAGATGATATGATGCCAATGTTGTGTTTACAGCTTGTTCCACCTGCTATAAAAAACATTATTATTCCTGCAGCACAGCTCTTATTTATATGTTTTAATCTATTCTTCTGGTTTAAAGATAACAAGACTGTAATGCTTATCCTTAATGTTACTTTTATTTTTTCTTACAGCATACCTATTATTGATTAGCACAAACATTCCTGGAGCAAAATTACCTTCATGAAAGGTTTCAGCCTAGTATTAAACGTACCGTAGTGCTAACTGTTAACTGTTAATTCGGGACCTCTGCTGTTTTGATGCTTTTAGACTCAAGTGCTGCTTTCTACATTATGGAGCGTCCTCAAATATCAGCTTGAACCGAGTGAAGTTGTTAAAGAAACTGTTCTATAGTTGTTTAAGTTATTTTGACAGACATGAGGGGTTTTTTTTTGTCCCACACAGGTGAATGTTTTTCAGCTGCTGCAGTTCTTTAATGCAGTTCCTCAAAGTTAATTTCTAGGCTCTGCCCTGTTATTATTCTTCATGGTCTTAAGAGTCAAATGTTTTAAGACTTAATGTCCTTACCACTGCATTTATAATAATATTCAGATCTTTCTGCCCATAACATAAAAAAACTAATAAATATTTACAAGCCTTTTAAATTATTTAAATGCCATTAAGGCATGAAGAATTTAAATTTTCTTCATTTCAGTAAAAACAAGACTGAAGTCATCTTGTTTTGATGATTAGATTTTCCAATTATGGACCCTTAACTTGATATAATCCTTTATTCTGGTGGAAAACTTGGTGGGATTTTTGACAGCTCAGTTATTATATTTTTGTTTGTTTGTTTAAATCAATGCAGTCATCAAAACAAGCTTTTTTTCAGTTATAACCAAGTCTCACATCTTCAGTAAAAGACTGAAAAACATTCAGTTTATTTTATTTTTTACTTGAATAAATTATTGCAATTTTTTTGGACGTGGGCATAGATCAGACCTCGCTTCATTGTCTGCAGCTGGTACAAAACGCTGCCACTCTTCTTTTAACAGGAACAAAAAAATCTATAACACCAGTTCTGGCCTCGTTCCCCTGACTTCCTGTCCATCACAGGAAGGGTTTTAGGATTTTATTGTTTGGCTTTTAATGGTCTTGCCCTGTTTTATCTGCAGGATTTCTTACATCATTGTACTTCTTCTAGAACGTTGAATTGATTGAACTGAATGGTCCAAGATAAAAAACACAAAAGTAGAGATGTTTGCACTTTAGCAGTTGCTGCTTCTACATTTTTTAGGAAAAAAAAGACATTGAAAGCTGGTATTAAAGATCTACCTCTACTCATAGATGTTTTACTTAAAAAGAGCTTGATTTGTTTTTATACATTGAGCTTTAGTCTGTCAATTATTGGATTTTTACTGTTAGTTTGTTAACTCTGTGTTTTTACAGTTCCATGAGATTTTATTGCTCTTGGTTTGATTATTTTTTGCTGTTTTTGCTGTGGCGCAACTTCTGCTTAATTGCAAGATGCTACATGAATAAAATTGACATTGACATTGCAAGCTGGCGAAATTCTTGCAAACCTGTAGAGCTTTAATTAAGATCTTGAATTTAATTTGATTCCCTCAATCAATAAGAACATAGTAAAGAGTGTGTAAAGTAGAGTGAAATACATCTCTGCAGTTTTACTTGTCCATGCTTTTAGCCTCCTGTAAGAGGTATTGTGTTCAAGTGCATGAACAAACAAATTAAATCCTATCACAGGACATAAAGTGATGCTAGTTTATCCATACTGTGTACTTCCAGGCATTCTTTGGTGTCAGTACCTCAATGGACCTGTCACTCAAACCTTAATAATATTTTATTGAGAGCTAATAACAAGGGGACTGAAAGGACATGAGAGGACAGTTACAATGCTGTATTTCAGTGTCCTTGTTTGGTTTCCTTACACTCTCTGTTTACTCTAAGCTTCACTCACTGTTTTACTGAATTGGATTTACATGTTCCAGCCACTAGATTATGTTTAGGCTTCACAAAGTTAATCCAGCTTGTTGGAAAATGACACAAAAATACAGTTTGACAACTTTAACTGCCACTTTGGAAACTGATGCTAAATTCTTCCCTGCGCATTCATCTGTGATGCCAGGGCTTCAGACAGCATTATGTGACACTGTCAGAGTCAGATCAGGCTGAGCAAACAGTATATTTTAAAAGATATGTGGAGTTTGACAACTCGTTGGTGTCATGGCTGGTAGGATCCTGTCACAAGATAGTCTCTGATGTAAAGTCCTTTTTTTCTTTGTACAGAAAACTGGCTAACATTCAGCTTTTGTGTTTTGTTTGAAAGACTAATGAAAGTATTATTATTAGATCAAATTTCTGTAGTTATTACTTAGATTTATTGGATCCAGAAGTATCACATGAAGGCTCCAAACAGAGCAGAAACATGTGGATAAAAAGCGACAGTGGCATTTTCTTCCAGAGGCCAAAAGAAGTGAGTCCTCCTTGATTATTTTTTTAACTGCAGATGTTCCTTTTTAAAGTACTTCAACTAACAGTGAAGAATATTTGATCTTTACTGTTCCTTCATCCTTTCATTGCAAAATGACAAAGCTTTAATGTTCTAGCGTGGCGAGACCATTGATTGTTCTCCCAGTGAGCTAATGTTAGATTGACGAAGAGGTCAGGCCAAGTCGACTTTCCCTGGTGAGAAAAAATTAGTATAATTAACCAATCAGAGGAGAGCACTGTCTGGCTTGTGTTGAAGTAATTAGTCCAGTCTGAGTCAAGAAAAGGTGTTCACCTTTTTTGCATTACACGAATCAAATTGTAGTTTGCTATAAACTTCACTAAACAACAGCTATTCTTGCCCCAGTCCGGATTTGAACCCAGGATGTTCATGTTGTATTGTGTAAAAGCAAACCACTACCACTGCCATATCTACCACCTGTCTACTCACACAAGACACAGGACATGCAGCTTACATCAAACCACAGGCCTTCGGCTGCAGGTGGAGTGATGTAAGAGATAAACGTCGGACATCCTGATTAGGTCACTTTACTGGGCCACCGATCTAATCAGCAAAGATGGCTGGCGGGCTGCAAGGAGAGGCAGGGCACACATAGTGATGTGTCGGGCAGGTTCTAATGATGTGACCAATCACAGGCAGGGCCTTGCATGGTTAATCGCACTACAACTGACCCAAGGTTGTTCAAAGAGTATGAGCTGTAGTAAAGTTTGCTATCCTGTGGTTATTTTTAGATATTCAATCCTACTGCATACTTACAATTATAAAAAATGTAATGTTGGCTGTCGGATGTGTGCTGTATGAGAAAAACGGAAGCAATAGATATTACAGCCTGGTAAGTACCTGATACTACCAGGTACTTGTATGGTACCAAGAATGTAACCAGTGCGAACCAGACAAGTATCACTTGATTCATAATCTGTACATATGAGGAAAGTAAATTGTACATTCCAGGTACATACCCTGTACATACCATGTAAGTGCCAGGTAAGTACCCAGTATGTACCTGGTACCTTTGAGGATAAGGCTGTATTATGAAGTGACTTTCCCTGTTCTTACAGGGTAAGTATTTGGCATGTACCATGTACTTATCTAGTACGTACCGGGTATGTACCAGGTAGCTAGGAGGACCAAACTGTATTTTAAAGTGTTTTTTTTTCCTTGTACCTACAGGGTACTTACAAGATACCTTCCAGGTACTTACAGGGTATGTACCTGATATATACTTGGTACCAACAAGGAAAAGGCTGTACTATAAAGTGACTTGTTACAGAGTATGTACCTGCTACACACTGAGTTCTTATCTTATACTCACCTAGTATCTACCAGGTAAATATCTAGTATTTACCAGGTATGTACAGAGTATGTACAGAGTACATACCTGGTACTTATTTGGTATATACTGTCACAGCTCCGTCTGTTCATGCCACGCCTCTTGCCTCTAGTCATGCCACAGCCACGTAACTTTCCACTCCCAGTTCCAAGCCACACCCATGTACCATGCCCATGTAATCATTGTCATTCGTTTCACCTGTTCAAGCCAGTATATATACTCACAGCTCCCAGTCATGCTTTGCCAGATTATTGAAAGCCTC
>NC_051437.1:23672420-23684871 GCF_001649575.2 Kryptolebias marmoratus
TGGACTTTCCCTCTTGCCTCAGTCCCTTTCAGACAAGCCTGTCTGCATCTAGCCACCAAGCTAAGGAGGACTTACCTGTTCTGGTCCCGATCCACGACGGTCACGTGAGTGCGCAGTTCAGAGCTTCTGGTCCCGATCCTCCTCTTCCCATAATAAAATCCTTAAAACTTCGTGATTGTGTTGCGAGTCTGAATCCTGTCAAGTCCTGCCTTGTCAATATACAAGTACTTATCTGGTACCTACCCGGTACTTATCTTGTACTTACTTGTTACTTATCTGGTATGTACCTGACACATACATGGTAAGTACCTGGTATGTGCAACCGTATTTACATTCTTTTCTTACCTGGTACATACCTGGTACTTACCATGTACTTACCCTGTAAGTACAGGGTAACAAGTCCCTGTATGTGCCGAGTATGTGGGCTGTATTATGTGTTGCTACCAGAAAAACTTATCACCAGCAAGCTTCCTGTATTTGTGATGTTCTGTAAGCTGCAGTAAGTTTATCTTGTAACAAACTGATTTATTCCACTGTGTCAAAGTGATCTAGAATCATGACGAAGAGTGAGAAGAGCAAAGAGCTGGAAAAAATATTACTACCCAGCAGGAGTTGTTTGCACATTCAAACTGTCCATCGTTTTACTCTGCTTTAAGCCAAGGTTGTCAGCAAAATAAAAGTCCTGGAATATATCTGCTTTAGATATTGCCGAATGAATAATTAAAAAACCTGAGCTTCACACGTCAAGAGAGGGTGATGTGTACATCGCTTTGAACAAGCTGCAGAGAAAATGAATAAATACATAAATTGTGCGTTGTGTGCCAGTATGTGCGTGTTTGTGAAGAATGCAGGCAAGGAAGCCACAGAAGTGAAATTACACAAGGGGATGAAAGCAAGAGGTAATTTTAAAAGAGAGGATGAACTGTCAGGAAAGCTCTTTTTTTTATTTTTCTCTAGCAACACGGTGTGTTTAGGAAGAGTATTTGTGAAATGACACATCCAGCCTATAATAACAGAAAGCACCAAAAAAAACTCTTTGAGTTTGGCAGGTTCCTTTGACAACTTCACAAATTGCATTTGTTAGCATTTTAACCGTAGCGTTCAACATGATATGCCTTTAGAGCAGACTGTAAAAGTGATTGATTCTGTGGATTTTTTTATTATTTTTCCATCAGATTCCTTGTCAGGAATTCAGGATGTCTTTATATATTTTCATTATCAAGCTATATTTAAATGTGTTCAGGGTTGGTATCTCCCACTTTTTTTGGGAGGGGTGATAATGTAATGATTTGTATTTCTGTCTGTGCCAATGTTTGTTTGTTTATCTGTTATCAAAATATCTAATGAACCACTGGATAGATTTTAATGAACTATTTGAATCTAATCACTGGATGTACAGTTACAATTAACTAGTCAATTTAATTTAAAACGATTGTCACAGCCGATGAACATTAGAAAACAAATAATGGATTGTAACTCAGTCAGTTTTATAGATACTGAGCTAAAATTTGGTACGTGGCAGCCAAGAGTCATCTCTATCACATCCTCCAAGCCGTAAGCAAGGCAGCAGGCAATATTCATTACTTCAAGGAATACTAGTTTCATCGGCATTGCATTTATTGCATGTTAGAGAATGAAGCAGCTCCATTTTAAAAGAGCTCATCTTCAAACCACTGCTGGTCATATAAGTAAAAACTGACAAATATCAAAGACAAAAGCTTCTCTTTCACACTTCAAACCATCCAGCAGCAGTTTGAACTGTATGTTTGTGAGAGTGCATGTTTATGTCAGAACGGAGGCCCTACGCATCGTTGTGTTTGGTTCTACAGCAGATCTCTCAGTTTCTCTTTTCATAGCAACTTCCCCTCCCTAATTGGTCACAGCTCAACTTTGTTGTGAGAAGCACACTGTTACTCTTTGTTTGCAGGTCAGACTTTCTTTCCCTTTGAGTTTGCAAACAATCAAACCTGGTAAATGAAGTGCAAGTGAGAGTTTAAGCATGTCTTCTCTTTTAATTTTATGCCAAAATGGAAGCCAGGAAAGCTAAACTTTTAGCTCCCATCCTTACCGGCTCCCAGGAGATTTCTTTCATCATTTGTTTCATTTAACCCACTCTTTGACCCACTTTCAAATAGCTTAGCACTGACAATAAAAGAAGGGCAGCCTGACACCTCTTATAAAGTAACTCCGCCTCAAGAAGCTGTTACGTCTGATTCTTTTTAACTCCACCTTGTTTGAGCAGATGCCTTGTAGACAACAAAGTAAAGGCCAAGGGACTGTCTGTAATAAGGTGGCAGGTCTGTCACTCACGCTGTGTATCTGTGTGTTTCCATTCAGCCACAGGCCCACCTCCTTCCATTAGGCTGAATAAATGAGGTGCCAATCAGACGGTTAAGGTTTTGACTCCATTCAGAGCACAGCAAAGGCCTTTTTCTGGTGGCTGTTTATAGTAAAATTTGGTTGAAGACAGACATGGGGATTCACGAAATGCTGAATGCATCCTAAAAGCAGCAAACTGGACCACTCACAGTTGTTGTAGGCAGGCACCTGAGCTGCTCTCTGTTTATTTTCAGAGTGGGGAGTGAGAGAGCTGCAGAACAAAGAGAGAGGCAGAGAAACGAGGCATATGCCCAACAGAAAGAATGTAACATCCCACTGAGCCACTGATCTTTCTTCAAATGTGTCACATAAAATCCTGCTTACAATTAAAGGCCGAGCATTCCTTGAAGGAATGCATGTCACCCACTGCCTTTTGTGCCAGTTCTTTAGACAAAAGAGATCATCTTTTGTTGAGAATTTTCATTAAATTCCATTAAATGTTTTATGACATATTTTACTAAAGGTACAAAGAAATGAACACACACAGAGACACAGGCAAAAATAGTATCACTTCACCTTCTGCACTCGGTAATAAATAATCATAGGAGGTGACCACCTTAAAGCTTATCAGCAGGCTACAATGCAGCAGATATATGTAAGTCCAAATAGCATCCCCCTGATCATAACTCTAAACATGCCACACAGGCACAGGGCACGGTGAGATGTTCTGGGAAGCAAAAGTAATAAACTGGGTTTTCCAGTGATTCTGCCTGTGTGATGATTGCTTGACAATGCTTAAAAGGATAGTTCAGCTCTTTTACAGTGGAATTCTGTGAATAGGTTATGAACAATTAATATATTATCTGTTGTAGATAGCTCTACAAATAAACTCAATTTGGAGAAATACAATTTAAACCTGACTAGACTGCTGAGCTAATAGCTAATATGAGTAGGGACATGACCATCTTAAAACAATTCCAGTCTCAAGTTTCATTGCTATCATGCAAACACTATTTTACGCATGCATTGAAAGTTCACACACTTTATGTGCCTGTGCAGACTTTGCACTAACTTCTGTCTTGTGTGATTCAACTGCAAGTGGTCAGCTCTGACTGAGAGTGTTCACACCTGTGAGTTAAATGTGTACCCGAAAATGTTTTTTTTTTTCATTAAACATTGAAAACAAACATTAAGAGAAAGACACCATGCAGTGATCTGGTAATCCACTCTGATTAATTAAATCTTGACAAAACTGACAATTTTACTTAAAAATATTTCTCATGAACAGTTCAATAAAGCTTTAAGGTGGGGAAAAAATAGAGCAAAAAAAAAAAAACAAACAAACAAAAAAGCCAAATATTCCTAAAGGATGCTTTATAATAAGCAGATTTTTTTTATTATTATTATTTTAGACACTCAGGTAATGACTTGTGAGGACTCGCCAGATCAGTAGAAGGTTCTACATCGAGACTCAGAACTGATTGTGTTCAGACTAAGAAACATTTAAGGATAAAGGAGGTTCAGACCACCTCCAAAGATGGTCAGAGTGAAAGCGTTTTCAATGCACACTGGGGCACCTACATTTATCCAAATGCCATCAGATCATTCAGAACAGCTGTTAGCATCAGGTCTGATAGGGGCCTATAAGACTTACTTGTTAAACATCTAAAGTTTAAAAAGAGACCTGACACCGAAGTAAACACAAAACACTTCCAGATTCAACTTGCCTCTGTTATTGTGTCTGTCTTATAGAGGCACTGATATCTCTCCTGAGTTCTTTTGTTTCTTTACAGCTCGTATGCTGCTTCCTCGGGAAACATGGCAGATATATTAAATGCCTCTATGAACCGACAGTGACTGACTGGCTACAGGTGGTGAACAAAAATTCCCCCTCTAACTCTATAATACGATCTATCCAGTAGCTCCGCAATAACATAGTGAACTACAATACTCTGTATTTTAGTTGTCTTATTGTTTCTCTGCACTTGAGAAAGGGTACGTCTGCAAGCTAAAGTTTTATTACAAGAAAGCTCAGGGAAATCATACGAGGCAGTAGGATTTGCAATTGGCCGCCCTCTGGTCTGCTTGGGTCTTAAATTCATGAGAGACCTCGCTGATTGCTCCCCTCCACAAGCAGCCGAGGCTTTTTGCCGAGCGTGTGGGAGCAACAATGATTAATGTGGTTATAAAACCAGTCGACCAACTTTTAAGTGTTACACTAGATCATGTACTAAGAGAGCTTGGCTGTGTTCAATGAAGCGGCAGGAATCTTTGAGAAGTGCATCTGAGGCAAATCTCTCAAAGTTTGATGGTTGACAAAAAATAGCTCCTCTCATCTGACCCAGCTGCTCTGAAAATCCTTATTACCTCCAAAGAGTCATGCTGCTGAGGTCATGTTCTCTTTCTATCATAGACTTAAACTCCACAGTTCTTTGATGTTGGTTTTATCCAAGTGGTTTAATTGGTGTTTCCATTTTGAGGCAAGAAGCTGGGATTTTACTGCTCCACGGCACAGGAAAGACATGATTTTCCTTCTTCATTTGTTTTGAGAGAAATCTTGATCATTTACTCCCAGTAGCTCCGGGTTTCTTGACTGAATGTCAGATGAGGAAACATTTCTCTTTAAAACCTGCAGCAGCTCTTTGCCTCAGTTCCCAAATGCAAACCAGAGATGATGCAACACAGTGGTAAACATGCCTCGACCCAACTTTTTTTTTTTTTTTGCTTTTATTTTTGGCATTGAATTTAAAACAAGCTAAAATGAAAGAAGAAAACAGCTTAAATTTTTGATATCTTTGTGTTATTTTTTTGGATTTGATATATCCTCAAATTGTTTTTCTAGATTTTCATTCCCTCTGCATGTTTTGAAAAAAAATCCACATTTTGGTCAACGAATTCCCATTGGGTTGGATACATAATGCTGGGAATATTATAGTGAAAAGCAGCCTTCATATTTAGTGTTCATACAGTGATAGAATGTCACTTTCTGGGTAAAACTCAATGACATTTCCCAGCAAGAGCCTGGAGTGTGTTTTCTAGTGATGAGTTCGTTTGGTGCAGATCTCTCAGACTGTGTTCCAGATTCGTCACAGCTTGGCCCATCTTTTCCTTCTGCGTTGGCTTCTTTTACTTTTATAGTATTTTGTATGTCTCCTGTTTGACCTTAAGTTCAGTAATCATAAAATTGACAATTTGATCTCTACTTCTCTACTGCCGCACACAATCACCCCATCACCTTATGGTACCAGTCGTTCATGTGTTGCTTGGAATGTTTTCTGCAGTCCTACATGCATGCATAACACATGTTTGCGTTCAAATTACACATAATGCAAAGTAAATCAGAAGAATGTAGAAATTGGAGAAATTAACAAAGACTTGAGAACAATTACTATAGCTTTTTATTAACTTAAAAGGCATAATACAGAGGATTACCACCAAAAGTTTGTTGTTACAGTGTCGTTTTCTCATTTTCCCCTGGAGCAGGAGTAAGCTTTTTATCATCTCAAAATGCTCTAAAACCCTGTACACACAACACTAAACAGCACTCAGTGACTGTGTGAAACAAGCTGCTGAACATATTACAGAGGGCTATTAAACACCTGAAGTGCAAGTTATTTCCCTCTGGAACAGATAGAAATCACAAACAGAGTTAAACTGGAGTTTATATTGTAACTGTTGGCTAACAAGTCCACCCTGTTAGCTGGATGTGTGATGGTATGTTGGTTCTACATTATTCATTGTTGGACAGATATTGTTAACCCCCTGAGAGCAAGTTTGCCCCCAGGTGAAGAAATCAACAGTGTGGCCCCACTGTCATTTGTTGACATGCACACATAAAATAATATATACCTCTGTTTTACTTTTATTGAAGCTTATTCTGCATAAAAATGTACAAGGAACATAATTACCAAAGTGAGCCTTCAAAATGTACTGCACACCTTGCTTTTGATATATTTGCTTTAATAAAAAGAGGGTTTGTGAATTGTTTGATATTTGCAGAACATCAAGAGGAAGAAAAGGCAAAATCAGTGAAAAGAATAAGCATTTCTTTTTCCTCCATTTTCAGTCCAACAACAGTTGGCAAACAATGAAACCAAAACAACAGGGAGCTGATGCGGCTGATCATGCAATTAGCAGCAGTTGTGCAGGTTACAATTAGCAGAAACTGCATGAGAGCGAGCAACAAATCAAAGGAGGCAGAAAAATATTTTCAAGACTGTTATTTTATTTTACTACGTGTGCTCAGCAGCTACATTGTAAGGCAGTTATCAGATGCAATGTCTTCAACAAACAGCAGGAAATGTCCGTTTATGTGTCCTTCAAAGGAGTGCAGCCAAGCATGAGTGACTCGTGGGCCATTCTGATTAGCTCATGATGGTCAATATTCCAGTTTTACACAGTTAGACATGGCTAAGATTGTGGATGTGCATGGCTGTTTTGGACTTCAAAGAGTTGGTCTCACATGTTCTGAGCTTGTGTATTTAACAACTTTGCCTTTCCGCAGAGAGTAGGGCAAATAATTGGTGACATTTACTGTATATGGGTGTGTATATTTAACTCTGCAGTTGAAGTACTGATGGTTTTTTATGTACTGAGCAAAATATAGTTATTGAATTTTGAGAGTTTAGTTTCATATTAGATGAGGCCCCAGGGTTCCTGATTAGACAGATATTCAGTTAATTAAAATGTCAATGCAAATCCCTTCCTGTTGCTTCTGTCCGTCTATCTTTATGTCTGCTGCTAATTAGATGTCTGACCAGTTTGAGTCCAGCCATGTTGATCATCTTTCTATATCAACCTCTAATATTAAAACCCACATTTTTCCCTATACTATTCCTTCATTCCTGAGGCATCAGGTAGGAAAATATTGTTTGGGGGGAAAAGGATCAGCAATACTGATTCTATACTGGAATAGACAATCTGGGGTTATGTATCATAGCCTGTCCTGTAAGGAAACAGTTCAAGTAAAAATTGTGTTTTTCTGCTTCTTTGTTTATGCAGGTTCTACTGTATGCCTGTGAATGTATTGTGCTGTGCAGGTTTACTCTGTACAGAGAAGAAGTGGCACACTTATACTGATTCACTGGAGGCCTCTTTGCTTGTTATCCAGCAGCAAATAATCCATTTGAACAGAGTCTCTCATTGCTGTACATATTGGATTCATGTGGGCCAGTACTGACAGTGACATATGAGGCCTTGTTGTCTTTTGGTGTGTGTGTGAGATATTTAGTGTCTCCGCTGTCTGTTCCTGGCCAGCACACTGGGGGAATGTTGGAGAATCTGCCTTCAAAGGATGTTGTTTCGCTCGTTCCTACTACATCAAAGTGAGATAATCAGTTAGGATTTAAATATCACCTTTTTATGAACCAATCGAGAAGACTGCATCACAAAACCACTGATAACTGGTGGATTTGTGTGCAGCCATACACACATGATGTCACGATAAAGAAATGTGGAAATAGTACACGAGTTTCTCCAGTCCATTAGTTTGTCAAATTGTTTTTGACAGGCTTTGATTTAGCTTTTATCCTCGTTTGTCGTTCGCTAAGAGTGAGGCGAGGCTGTTATCATATGATGGAAATGGAAATCAGGTCTTAGCCCAGTCTGCAATTGTGTGGGAGGCTCTTTGAGTGGAGCATAAAAGAGAATGGGTTTTATCAATTCACTCTTAAGTGGGTTTCAAGGACAAGTCCAATAATACTTCAGCGGCACATTAAGAATGGTATGGCTGAATTAATGCTCATAGATTATTTAGATTTTGCAAAACAAGGGCTCCATTCTAATCATAATTCCAGTTCACTTTGATAATTGTATTGTTTTACTAAGAAAGCTGTGTTTAAGTAGCACTGATGTGCTGGTTGAGATGGGCTGTTTTGTGGTACTTTTTACTTTACAACAACAGCTTAGAGAAGTACTTCATACTTTTAGCCCCACTCCGAGCTTTAGTGCAGAGTTATCAAAATATCTAATGAACTACTAGACAAATTTAATGAAACTTTCAGAAAGTAATCATTAGATGAGCATTTACAGTTAATTAAGTTTTGAAGATAACCCCATTCAAACGCCACATCTAAGTGAATTTATTAAATACAAAAGTAGCTGTTAACTCGGATAAATTTACAGATATTGAGCTAAAGTTGTGTGTTAGTAAGTGATTATCATCTCCAAACCATACTCCAAGTACAACACATTGTGTGATACTTTTGTTTAAAACTTTGGCATTAACCCTGTCTGTTTGTTAGCAAAATTTTTCATGAATCACTGGACAGATTTTAGGGATACTTTTAGGAAATAATAATTAAATGTTTGGAATCAATCCATTTCAAAGTGACAACCACAGTTAATCAAAAATAGCCAACACAAAAAGTCGTTATAACACAATATTTTATGATATTGTTTGGTTTTTACTCACAATGGCTACAACTCCATCATTTCTCTTAATAAGATGATCTTTTTTTAAACTCTGGCTTGAAAGGCAACTGGTGATGTTCACTCCTTTAGGGAACACTGGGTCTGCAGTCTGTGGTTACTTCTTTCTAAAAACCCATATTTAAAAACAAATTCTTTCAGTATTTTGTAGAAAATAAGGCTCAGTCCTTATGTTTCAGTTTAAAGTAGTTCTAAAAAATTTTGACTGCCTTATCTCTTAAAAGGTAAGGCCTGGAGAGATACAGTTACATGAGAGAATGGCAGAAATTAGAAAATGCTCTAAAGTAAGAAATTAGATTTTTCTTCTTTCCTGCGTACCCCATTCATCACCTCACAGTCTGCTAAATTTATCTTGCAACCCTTTTGTTCCACAACCACCAGGCTAAACTGTGTCAGTATGAACAGCAACTCTGCATTAGAGGCATTGGTGTTTATCAAGCATTACAAGATTTTAAAGATATAAAAAGGCAAGCTTTTAAATACTGCTGTGCTCAAGAGATTAAATTCTCATATTTTGGATGCTCAGATTTAAAGCCAGTAAAAATAAAAATTTTAAAACCTTTCCTCTGAATTGAGCTGTATCTGATGGTATACATCACCATGTACTGACTGAAGTACACCAGGGGCTGTATGGTACAATAACAAATATGTTAATGTGTAAAATATGTGTTTATTCTGTGAATCAAACCTCTTCCCCTCACAACTAACCCACTTCCTGAAATAGATCCTCTCCATTCACTCTCTGAAGTCTTCCAAAGAGAAAAAGCGCTTCTGGCTGCACATGTCCTACATAATGTAATTATGTAAACCAAACCAAGAGAAAATAAAAAAAATAAATAAAAAAAACGCACACTACACAATCTACCACAAAATCAATCGCTGTTAATCATCGTGGAAGCTGTAAGGCATAAGCAAGTATCAAGGCAAATGACAGTTTTATGGTTGATGTTGCTGTGCGAGAGTTTTCTTAACGTTAATAAAAAGAAAATTCATGGCTGAAAGTATTCAAATGTTCTCTAAGTGCTGCAAGAACCATGCAGAATAATCCTCCCATGTGCCTCTTCTAACTGCATATTGCTTCCTTGAGACAAAAACAACAGCTATTTTCTGTCCGTTCGACAAAACCGTTTGGTGCTTCACTCTCCATTAAATGCCCCTCAGAAGCCTTGCTCATCATTCTGTGGTAGGCAGTGGACTGCTGCCATAATGTTCTCACTCACACATCCCACTGATGTTCTGCTTTTTGCAGGCCAACACCATCGCCACATACGTGTTTTATAGAGCATGTCAGTCATTTTAAAAGGAAGACAAGGTGCAAATGTGGACAATCGATGAGAGGAACTCGGCAAACTGAAGCCTTCGCAGGGTTACAGAGCCATAAAAGTGGTTTTGGGGTGGATGAACAGATTTGCATGTCTTATCTGTTCGGCAGCATGTCCATAATACAGCTCATTGGCTGGGCCATTAACAGGAACAAGCTCCTTCACATCTGTGATGTCTCCATTGATTATATTGACTCCCTTGGGGACTATTTGTGCCATTACAGCAAGGTTTAATCAGAAAGAGACAGCACTCATTTTCTTGTTTTTTAACTTCTTGTTTGTCTTTTAGGAAGGAATGAATCACACAGATCTTCAACTACAGCACTGGACAATATTTATGGTGTTAATGGTTTATTTAAGTAAAAGATTAAAGGCCTAGCATTCCTTAAAAGAATGCATAGTCCTTGCTGCATTTCCACTGAAATCATTTTATGCTGAGAAGGGATGAAGTTGTACGTGTTTGAAACTTGAAAATTACATTATGCGTAATATTATGAGATCTTGTGAGATGTGATAGCACTCAGAGAATGTGCTGAAGACAACTCTTAGCTGCTATCACGCCAAATTTAGCTCAATAAGTGTGTCAAATTGACTGAGTTATAGTCATTTTTGTGTTGGCTAATGTCCAATAGGTGTGGTAGCCTTATTGACTTGGGGTGACCCCAGAAGTTAATAGGTTTTAGATGTACATCCAGTGATTTATTCTCCAGAGTTTAACTAAAATGTGTCCTGGACTTCATGAGATAAAACAGACAGGCTGGGTTGATGCCGAGAGTTAATGCCAATGTTTTAAGCAAAGTCAATGTGCAATATGCAGAGTTCAAAGTAGTTGCTGAGGATAATGCTCAGCAACTACCACAGAAAATTTTACCTCAATATATGTGAAACTGTTGGAGTTACAGGCATTTCTGTGTTTTCTCCGGTCAGACTGTAGCAGCCATCCTAATTTGGGTTGACTCCAAAAGTTAATCAGTTGAAGATGTACATTTAGTGATTACTTTCTGAGAATCGCTGTCAGCAGCAGGCAATTATCAAGTGAAAGGCTTACCTTTTTTTGAGATAATTCTTTTTGGTTTGACTGAGAATAGTTGAGTCTGCAGCAACTAAATCTATTTTATGTGTTGTGTTATAAGTTTTAAAGCTTTACTTTCAGATTTTAATGTCTCTAAGGTCAAGTTGTATATTCTTCAAAGAAGACACTTGAAGATGCTTTTAAATTTAAACACCCATTGGATTGTTAAATATGCATTTGTTTAGCAGCACCAGAAGGAGGAGAGTTTTTTATGGCTGCTCTGCAGTAGAAAATACTTTTTTTTTGCCAGAAGTTTATAGGCTGCATTAAAAATTGGGATGTGATCTTCTGACCCATCAAGTTGGTCAGTTCGGTTCATAATGCGCATTGGCAGGATGATGGTAGCAGGTTTGAAGAACTGAGCAGAGCTGTAAACAGCTTCTCTTAAATATCTTTATTGTAAACAGCAGTAAAAGTTTTAGTCGCACTTTAAAGCTTGGTAGAAGCCTTTAGAGAACTGTAATAAGTTAAAAGTTATGAGATAATAATCAAGTAATGGTTTAAAGTTATTATAGAAGAGAAAATAGTTGGCCCCAAAATATAAGTTAATGGTGAAATAGATTTGAAAAAGCAATGTTGGCAGTTTAATGACAATAAAGGAAAATTTTACACTAAGATAAATAAAACAAATTGCCTTATTATATTCTTTGTAGCAAACAATTGATGGAGGTGTTCGAAAAGTTTACTGCAAACATCCAAGGACCATCTACATCTTTTTTAGAGGACAGCTAGCTGTAATGTCAGTGTGTTCCTGTCCTCCAAACGTTGTTTGCGACAGCTTTGTTAAGTGAGGCTCAACATTTTGTTTCCACAGTTTGCAAAGTACACCCCTGAGCTTTTGTTAAAAAAAGAATATGTCTGTCAGTGAAGCTGCCTCTGCTTTCAGACTCATGTAAACGCTTTTCTTTCTGTAAAATCTCCTCCTTTTACTTGTAAAAAACTTTAATATATTCACAGAATGTGTTCAGATGTAAAAAACTGATATTACTACCATATAATGATTTTGCTGCCTACATTGTATTACTTGATTATTATAATCTTTTATTGTGTGAATGCTTTTAAGCATTCACACCATTGTTTTCCTGTTTCTCTTTATTATCTATTATTGTGTGAATGCTTTTAAGCATTCACACCATTGTTTTCCTGTTTCTCTTTAATTTTATTCTTCTTCTTCTTTCACTATTCCGTACGTTTTTCGGCATCTATCGCAGGCCACAATTTTTAAGCGATTTCAGCCATTCAGGTATCAAAACGTTCAGCTCGTTCAGGAGAAGGGTGCTATGACTTTTGGTATTGATATCTTTTAAGG
>NC_051437.1:23685219-23715944 GCF_001649575.2 Kryptolebias marmoratus
TTTTAAGGGTTGTTAAGGTGTTATTATAAATTGTTCTGCTGTTTTAAGGGTTTGTTCTGAAGTTTTACTGGTCTGTTCTGCTGTTTTTAAGGATTTTTTTGCTTTTTTATTAATAGTTCTGCTGTTTTAATGTCCTTTCAGGCGTTCTTAAGGTTTTGCTATTTTTAGGTTCTGTTCTGCTTTTTGGGATGTTTTCAAGGTTCTTTCAGCTATTTTTCAGGATTCTTGTGCTGTTTCAAGGATTGTTCTGCAATTTTAAGGATCATTCTGCTAATTTTAAGTATTGTTCTGTTATTTTTAAGGATTATTCTGTTACTTTTAAGCATTTTTCAGCAGTTTTAAGGGTTTGTTCCGCCTAGTTTCAGCTTCTTCAGCAGCTTTCAGTCAAATCATTCAGCAAAAAAGCATTCACACTGCATTTTCGCAGGAAATGCAATTTCTCTAGTTTTCATTTTTTACCTAAACACAACCACTCAAATAAACCCACAATTCCTTAAATCAGCTGTTATCTTTGCCTCCTTCATGTTGGATGATGAAAGAACAGATTCACACATCCTGAATGCTAAGAAAAACGCCAGAAAACAGCAAAAACAAAGAAAGAAAACAGCAGGCCAGATAGATCAGCGGACTATGATCACTAAGGTTGGGAATTATTTGGAATCTTGTGATGTGCCTTAAAATCGTGGTTCGCAAATAGATTTTAAATTGGGTTTTTTTTTCTGTTTAAGAGTAAGTGTTCACAACTTTCAGGCTCTTATAATACCTATCAAAACATTTTACCTCACCGGGTATATAAATATGAAATACAACATGTTGTTACAGGGCTTTCATTAAACACCGAGATAATTTCTCTTGCAGGTAATACCTTTCACCAGGTTTTTCTGAGTGTGCACTTTTTGCATGTCTCCCAGGTGATTCTGTGTTGCAGTTAATTAGTTCAGAGCAACAAATGACCCTGTAATGCGTAAGTCATTGTTTTTTGCCCAGCCTAAACAACACCTAGCTCACCATATTTTTATCACATGGGACAGACGGTTCCACTTCACATCAAGTTTGGGTCATGTGGAAAAAACAGGGTGACCTGGGTGTTTGTCTTTTTTTCATAAATACTATTTATACTGTTGCTAAAGCTTGGAGTATGTGTTGAGGAAAACTCTCAGCTGTTACCATTTTTGTTGGTTAAAGTGGATCAGCTGTGGTGGCTATCTTGAATTGGAGTGACTCCAAAGATCCAAAGATAATCAGTTGTAGAGGTACATCCAGTGTTCACTTTCTGAGAGTTTTATTACAGTCTGTTCAGTGATTCATGAGATATTTTGCAAACAGACAAAGAGAACTGACCCCAAAAGTTAATGCCAAAGTCTTAGGCAAAAAAAAAAAAAAACACTATAAGTATATGTTGTGAATTAGTCTGAGATACTAACATGCCAAATTTTAGCTACATATCTGTAAAGCTGACTTAATTATTGCCATTATCTCTTTTGGCTGCGGTTAAGTCAGAAATAAGCACCTTCTTTACTGGGGGACAGAATTGGAACCGCATTTCAAGGATATCATAAAGCCTACGACTCAAACAACATCTGAGCTGGATCTGAAAATGTGTTTGTTCGTCTGATGCTCTTATTTGTCCTAATTAAGCCGTCCAGTCAGACAGTCAATGGTATTTTCCTGTTAGAGGCCGAGTCCCAATGAGGCCTCGGCCCCTATGACCAGAGGCAATGTTGTAGATTAAAATTGGGTAAAATGGCAGCTCTCCCAGCTCAGAGGGACCAAAGGATGGCAAAGAAGGACGGTCAATTAATATTTCAACAATACATCTTCTGTGGCCTGAGATTGACTGAATAAACCGCTAGCTGACTGAACACTTATCTCTCAAATTACCATGTGGGGAGGAATTCAAAACGCCCTGTTCATAATAGAATTTTATATTCATTGCTTACTTCTGCATTCCACATAAAACTGGTGACGAAGACAATTAACACCGGAGAAAATGTTAAATGAATATAAATAAGGCTGAGTGACAACGAGCCCAGGTTATCAGAAACCGGAGGAGCTGATGGTCGTCGACGGCTTTGATTTGTATTTGGATCACAAAGTAAAACAACTAAAACTGAATAAACTAATTCAGAGCGTGATGTAATGCCCTAAATGAATGACCTAAAATCACTATAACCATTACTAAATCATTACAATGTTTGGAATATGGGTCGCCGCTGAGGATGTCTTTGTGAGGCAGTTAAAAGTTTAATAAATGTTTAGATCAAAACAGCAGCAAGTTTGTGTCTCTGTAGAAATCATTTTAATATTTTTATTAAAGCATGCTATTTAATAATTAAAATGTATGTATAACTGCTGGAACACTGCAAAGCTGTCTCCAAAAGCAACTAAAAGACCATGAAAACTAGAGAACATGTTTTTTCATTTTTAAATAATAACATTTACTAATTCCTGCTTTATGGTCTACGTTCTGACTTTTAAGGAAACAGCTTCTCAAGTAGCATAAATAATTATGATAATTCTATGAATCTATGAACTCCCCAAGATAATTAAATCTATATTAGGAGAACTTATAGAGCTTCTGAAGAGATGTTGATGAAAAAAACATTTATAATAGGGTTTTTTGTGCCCATGATAAACATTCTCATGGTCCCTCAAGATTATCACCATGTAATCTTCTCAGCAGCCAAGTGTTCTTAAACTGAGTCTACTATAGAAAATGGCTTCAGCAGAAAATATATCTAACTTCATGAAAACTAAGGTCAATAAGGTCAATTATATAGGCTAACTGGTTAGCCTATATAATTGACCTTATCTTCATTTAGTTTTGTATGTCAGTTTTGGGAATATGTTTTACTTAAACTGGTCAGTTCCAGTGGCCTGATCAGCACCATTAATCCTTATAAACATTAAAAAACATAAACAATAAAAGATAATCATTGAGTAGATGCAAAATTAAAGTACATATCACAGTGCAGGACCAGACTTGAATATTTTAAATAGTCCTTTAGGAAAAACAAATTCCAACATGTCATTAATCTGCACATAATTACTTTTTGGTTAAATAAGAATATTTTTTCATTACCACACTATGCTGTGTAGATGATGCCAGATATAATGGGTCAAATATAACATTTTGTAATAAAATTTTAATTTCAAAACATTGTAAAAGTTGTTTTAAAAAAAAAATCTTCAAGAAATAAGGATAAAAAGAGGAGAGCAGTCAGAGGAAAGCATTTATACATGCACACATGACCTGACCTTCAGCTGGATCATGATAAGAACACCACAGCCCCGCGGTTTCACTGCTGTTTCCCTTGTGAATGGCTCTTCTGCCTATCTAGAGCTCCCTTGACCTTTGAAAACAGCACACTCATTTTAATGTAAAACTTAATCTCTAATTTATTTATCTCTGTGGAACTGGTTAGAATATTCAAAAGTTACATATTAGCTTTCAAATTTATTGAAAGCTTCGAGAAATATTCTACTTTTAGTCCCTTTTTTTAGTGTAGATTTAGCTGTTTCTGTTATTTTAAGTCTAAACTCTTTCTTGGTGCATCAGGAATGTTAAAGGGTGGCTGTGGCGACCATCTTGAGTTGTCTTAACTCCAGAAGTTAAACACCCATAGGTGTAAACTCAGTGATCACTTCCTGAAAGTTTCATTAAAATCCATTCACTGGTCCATAAGATATTTTGCTAACGCTACCCACACATGCACACAGGCACAGGCAAGAGTGTTATCCCCTCTTGCCTTCAGCAGCAGGCACAAAAGAACTGAAATCTTTCCAACTTCTTGCATCGTGCAAACAAAAACAGCAATGTGGCATGCATCAGTTTTAAAAAGATCGAAAAACAGAAAAAAAGTGCCTCATTTTCAGAGTTCAGTTGAGTGTGTGTGATAAGAACAGGCTAAAATTAAACATAATCTTCACACAAACATTTCTGCATTGCATATGTTACTCTCTGCAGTCCTGTAGTGATGGCCATAATGAGGGCAATGTGAGGGTTCATGTTTAGCTCAAGGGCACTTTGACACATGAAGGGGCTGAGGATCAAACCATCAATCTTCTGATTGGAAGACCATCACTCATCCACAACTCCCCCCTTTCAGTTCAGACAGCTCAGCACTGTCGTGGCTTTGAAGACGTTTACATGTATTATTTACGTTCATACATACATCTACATTGAAGCAGAAGATCCACATTGATCCTGATGGGCTCATTGGTGTGACTCTAGGAAATGAACTGCATGTATCGAGTAAAATGTACGGTAAAGTACAGAGTTTGTGTGTGGGACTCAGAAACAGATTTTAAAGGGCTGTGTTTGACCTATGAAAGGTTAAACATGCTATTTAAATGAGGGCCATTATCTTATAAATGGTACCTTTTATTTCATGAAAAAAATATAAAAGATTTAATATCACCTGCCACCTTACATGCCAGGGTTTTAGACTTGGATTATGTCATATTTAGGTCAAAAAATTACATTTTTGTCAAACCTTAAAAATAAGGATATGCAGAATCTCATCCCAGACGTTATTCTCAGACTACTGTCTGTGTTGTGAATGACTCTCAGCAACTTCTACGTGAAATTTTAGCTCAAAGTCTACAAAACTGCCTTTTTTGTATTTCTTTAAGGTAAATTGGCTGTGGTGGCCATCTTGAATCAGGTTGACTCAAAAATTAATTCAGATGTAGATGTTCATCCAGAATTCAAAATGCATCCAGAGGTTCATGAAAAATTGGGATAACAGTCAAAACACACAGACAAACACACACACAGACATGGGCAAAAACACAATTGCCTCTTTACAGTGTGGCGGCAGGTAGGAATAAAAGTTTTTGGGGTGAAAATAGACAAAACAGTTGATATTTGCAGATACGGGGATTCTTTTTTGAGCTCTGCTTTTTTCTTCTTCTTTCTTAAGAGGAGCTCCATACATAAGGTCATAGATATGTCTAAAAAGTGTAGGATTGTGTGCTGAACACTTTCAGAGTCAATTCTATCTCAAAATCCCCCTTTCTGTGAAAACAAGTCAGTCATTCAGCGTCTCTGATCCACGAGCAGTGAAGTAAAGCTCATTAGTTTCCATCCATGGTGGTACATGAGGCGGTGCGAGCTGGAAACTCAGCCGCCTGTCAGAAAGTTGTGTGCGGAGTTCATTTGAAGTTTGCTTTTGTTTTTCACTCTTCCTCCTCGCCTGTAACATTTCAGTGGCATGTTGACGGGTATTTCTGCAGGAATGGAGGCTGATGGTCCTCAATTTGGAGTGTTTGGGTTTTTTAATTAGTTGACACAAAACAGGGAAATTGTTATGTTCTGTGAAAATGTTTCTCACTCTCATGTGAGACGCTTCTGCTCGGGTAAAATAATGAAGGTTTGTCTGGTGCAGAATGGGTCTACAGATTATTTGATAATTTTTAAATCACATTGCAAAACAGGTAGCTGGTAAATTTGTCAAAAATGAGCCAATAATGATTTTTATCTATTTTTCAGTCAGCTTGTGACAAGTATAATTACTAAATCAGGTTTATTTTAGCTATAAGAAAAGTATTACCTAATATTTATTGGGTTTTTTAGCTTTATATAATGTGGTTTTGATCAACAGTTATTCAGGCTTTTTGAAGGTTTTTCAAAAGTTTTCTTTGGACTTCACTCTGTTTCTGTTGATTTGTGGTACCTGACCATGACAGCATATTGTGCAGTGTGTGCTGAAAAAAAATTGAGGAAGGTGGAGGACAAAGGAAGTAATGACAGGCCAAAAAAATACAGCACATGAACAGAAAGTTGGGTCTTTAGGAAATAAAGAAAAATATAGAGCTGAAACAGACCTGAGATGTGCATCCCCTTTAGTTGATTGATTGTTTGTCAATTTTTCTTCTAATAGCTCTTTTGCTGATACATTAAAAAACAAGTTATGTGTCATGAGAATACTGGTCCATTCCTTCATTTTCGGACCATATTTTTCTAATAGTTCAGAGTTAAGTGCCATAAAAAACCTACATCTAAAATGGTTTGGTACTGGACTGAAAATGAGCAGAAAAAGCAGCCAAAGTCAACTATTGTTACTGTAAGTAAACAAACCCATGTGCTAGTTTGCAGCTGGTCACAAATGTTTTATTTTAAGGACAAATTAACCATCAATATGAGAACATTGTGAGGATTTAGTTTTTCACTTTATAGACTGTTCTTGACCAGTCTTTTTGACTCTGCACTGAGTACCTTTAATTAAATCCACTTTGAGAAATTACAAGAACATCCTTGGAAACAAAATATAGACTTTTGCACAATACTGTATTTCTACATATTTGTCACAACACATGTTTTAAAAATAAACATCAAATGAGTTTAATTGCTTTCAATTTGTCTTTGCAGATTTTTTTTCTGGTTTGTGTAGTTAAATGAACAAAACACAGGATGCTTAATTGGTCATACAGCTCAGTTTTGACCTGAGCACTCATCTTGTTTAACCTGATCGTCCTGAAAGTTGAACAGAAGGTAACTGCACTTCCTTTTTCGTTTCTTCAAGACACCAGTTCCCTTCTGTTCAACTCTGTAGCTTGACATGTCTTGAATGACTGAAAATCTTCACCAACGACTGATCTTCCATAAGTGGAAAAAATAAGAAGTGGATGCATTTATATGTTCTGGATCTACTTTATGGGAGTGTGTGACACAAATCCAAGCTTTTGACAGCAGCAATCTATGCTTCATGTTGCGTTCCTCCGGTGCAACTAAAACGCAGCACTCTGCAAAATGACATATTATCAGTTTTCTCAGAGGTGAGATTTCCTAGAAAATTACAACACTTTTTCTGATCTTAATGAGTTGATGTGATCACAGACATACAGGTAAATTACTGTTTTATGACTTGACTCATGTTTTTTAATCTGTGGGTAGCAGAGTCTCTTCTTCCCTTGCTGCCTATGTAGGGCAGCCCATGGATCAGCTGACATCCCCATCCTCCCACATACCCACACAATCTTGTTAAAGCATGCAGTTAATCTGAAGAGGAAAAGGACTCTCTTCACGAGCAAAGCGTGCTTTCATCAACCTATTGTATTGTCCACGTCTCGCTGCCACATGGACGTCGGATTGTCCCCAAACTCTGGTGCCTATAAGACGAGAGGCGGCCTTCTAATGGCCCTGCGTGATGTAATTCGCCTGCAAGTGACTTTGTGAACTGAGCATGATCAGCGCTCTACAACAAGCAAAGACGAAATTATATTAGTAGAAGAACTGACATCTCAGTGGGGACTCTCCATTATAATTTTTTTCCTCTTTCTCCTAAAGTATGGTTCTCCTATTAATTATTCAGGCCAAAGAAACACAGAGCGCTCTCCAGAAAATCCTTTAGACTTAGCCCTCAGTCATTGTTTTAGGAAATCTTTCTCATATTCTCAGCAATTTTTTTTTTTTACAGTCAAACTTAAAAGAGAGGGAAAACACACAAATGCTCTCTTTCTCCCCACTCGGGCTCTGTCTTTCTTTCATCAAGAGCTCATTGGAAACAAAGAGCCCAAACTCATTCAGACCCTCGGCTACTGACATTCTCCTGAAGGCCAGGTGAAGTACAGCAATTTGACGGACACAGATACAGGGCAGTGCTAGAAAGACCTCTGATTGAATTGCCACTCACTGCCATTGCTGCTCTTCAATCGCAGATGTCTCGACCGAGTGCAAGAGACGCAGAGTGAAAAGGGTCATCCATAAACGCAGGAGGGTTGCATCCAAGCCCTCATTTGACAGGAGAGTTATTGTCTGGATCGAGGGGATGAGGAGGCTGTTTGTCCCCACCGTGAAGTAGCTTGAAACCTTGAGACTCTGGGCTTCAGTTCAAACATTTCTCTGTCCTTGTTAAGGTTTTTAGAGTCTCTTGCTTTTGTGGGCTGTATAGGAATCTGCCAAAAGCACCTTCCATCTCTCAAAAGAGAGAGAGCAAATCCCATTGAACTTATGCAAGTCTCACATAATCACGAGTGTGCTTCTTCCAGCCATTTTAAAAATGCACTCAGTTCTGAGACAGGCTTCACGGGCTGATTGTGCTCGAGAGGGAAATAAATTTTGAAGATTGAAGCAGACCTCTTCGCTCTCCTCCTACTTGTCACGAGGTGCCGCTAGATTGATTGCATTTGATTATTAATTGGAAAGCCACTGCCTGAAGGTGACTAAAAGTGTATTCATCACAAGCACCTCCTCGCTCCTTGATTTATCTCGTAAACAGACCCATAGAGGAGATTTTCATGCTAAAACCAAACACATGATGAAGTTCAGCACTGCCACTGGCTATCATGCATGTTGCAGCCATGAGGAGGATTAATGTTGTGCTCCGGTTGATTTGGCAACACTGCCATCTCATGGTGAACAAAGTAAAATAAACACCACCACCGTGTTTCTTTTTTTTTTAGAAATGTCTTTATTAGAAAAAGGTTAATAACTAAGAAATACACAATATCAAACAATTTTACCCCTAGCTACAGCTGGCTTATTTTCTAGGTAAATCTTCTCAGAAACTTTAATAAAACTATCATATTCCCTGCCTTTCACAGCTAATTAAACAATTTAGTTTAACTGCAAATCACAGAGAGCTGTATTGTCCCTGCTGTTTTATAACAGCTTTATATATCTAAGAAACTGACAGCTCCTGTGTCAGTGATTTCAGGTGAAGAAACCTTCTCTTTTCAAAAAGGGTTATCAAAGAGAGCTGCAAAAATACACATCTGATCTTTTTAGTGGGGATATTCTTTTCTCTTATGCTCTGTTTCTTGTCATCAAACCTCCAGAGAGCTGAAAGTGTCTCTGAATGAGGCGGAAATTTAAGAGATGTGAGGTGGGTTCAGGTTTGTGAAAGCCATTCCCTCCCCCTGAGGGCCAAAGTCATGCCTCACGACATTTACAGCCTTTCTTTACCTGGACAGCTCTATGATCTTCCTCTCTATCTGCTGCCATCTCCACACCTGTATGACAGCTCTGCTCTGCACAGTGTCCCTCTTCAGCCTCTCGTTCCTCTTCCTCACCGCTCCTCGGGGTTTGACAGTGGAGCAACGGAGCGTCACAATTCTCCATCAGCGACTCCCGGATCTGCTGCTCGCACTGCACCACAAAGATCCTGTAAAGCTCCAACAGGACGATAAGGATGTTCTTGCAGGTGAAAAAAATCATGAGCTGATTGAGCACCTGTTCTTGTACCATGAGGTACAGACGATAAACCAGGAACGGGCCATCCTGGAGTCCCACTGTGAGCAGTAAGCTCCACACTTCACTGGAGCAGCAAGAGGTAACTGAAGATGAAGGTCTGTGGCAGCAGTGGAGACTCCCCTTGCTCCTCTGAGGAGCCTCACAGTTTGGGGGCCGGGTCTGGGTGAGAACCAGAGGAAACTGCATGAGTGCCCAGGAGAAGAGAGCCAGGCCAGTGACGACAACCGCCTTGTTGGTTTTGACTTCTGGTTCTTTAAAAGTGTCAAAGATGTCTAGGATGTCAGCACCCAGTCCCACGTACACCATGAGAAGCTGGGAGAGCTGATCGCGGGACATGTCCCCTTTAGGCATGAGCCACCGTCCCAGAACCAGCACTATAAGCATGGTCTGCTCCAGGCCAGCCACCCAGTTCTCCGGCTCCAGCTCCGCAATGCCCTGGGAAAAGGAAAACTTACATCGTAAGCTCACTGAAAAAGGTTGCAAGAATTTACAAAGTAGTCTTTTTTGTCTATAATTACTTTTTCTCCGTTGTTTGGACAGCAGAGTATATATAAAGCTGTTATAGCCTACACTCCCAGTCTGTCATCACTTTAAAGGTTCCCTTGGTACGTAGGAAGATCAGCAAAAAGGCATTTAATTTCCCTGTCCTTTCAATTTGATTATGAAGCTGTCCGGTTTATTCATACTAAAGGATTTTAATATTTTTTAAAGGGGTAACTCATATATTTTAAAGTTGGGATTGGGCTCGCCATTAGCTTGTCAGTTCAATCAGACTTCAACTCTATTTTTCCAGACTGAGGTTATTCTAATAGCTTAATATCTACAACAAGTAAGGAAGATTTGTTCCTAACCTTGAACCCCACTTCAAAAGATTGCAATTGTTTGTTTTGATTGTCTTTAAAAGGATTTTTCCAAAGTCATTTATTATTATTTTTATTCTTTTATTTGATTTCTTAGTTTGTATTTTATATGCATTGATCTGACAGTACATCTGTTTTGAGCTAAACTGTTATGCTCAGGTTGTTTTTGTTTGTTTTTCATTTGAAACAGGTCTCTGTTGACAATGAGAGCTTGTGTCTCAATGAGATTTGACTGAAGCAGAGCAATATGCATAAAACACATCCATACAATCAAACTTTTCCCTTTTGTTTTCCATTTTAGTCTGATCTCTCGTGATTCAACTCTTCACGACAGAAGGAATCATTCATTTTCTACTGACAATGCCCCTTCAGGTTCAGATAGTTCCTGAAATAATATGTCCTAATTTTTTATAATCTGCCACCTGATCTGGGTTGCAACCAGGAGGCAAAAAAGCTCCCAAATCCTACATGAAAGAAGCTGTACTGAAACCACCTCCAGAAGGGAGGATATAAGACTTATTTTTTGAGCAGGACTCTATCTGGGCTTAATCTCAGTGTGTCTATTACACATTTCCCGCCACTAATAGTTTGTCCACCTTCTTGCGAGATTTAAATCTTATCTGTTATCAGGTGTTGCTTTAATGTGGTTGCATGTAGAGAAAGGCGGGAGCGCCGTTTTCTGGTGGGATACTTGCCACTGTGATTGGGATGTGAGCCAGCAAATGAAGCTCGTGGCCGGACGAATTGTTGAGGGGAAGCTTGGACTGTAACAGACTCAGCTCCAGAAACCAAATGGACGGAACGACAGTGCTGAGGTAGAGGAAGACCATGGGGGAGAACCTAGAAGAGAGGGATGGGTTTTGAAAAGGTGAAGGAGATTATTTTTAGAAACACACATTTTACTTCCTTTGCCACCCACTGAAGACGAACGAGTCCCTGTTTTTTTTTTTTTCCTGCCCCCCCCAAAAGAAGCGTCGTATTTCAGACAGGCAATTATTCTCATCATATATGCAAATCCCACTTGACAGTGCAAAGCCTTCATGAGGAGCAAACTTCAAAGTAAGACTCAGTGAGAAAGGAAAGATGCCTGGAGAAAGTTGGCGTCTGGGGATGTTCAGTCCATATGTGCCTAAAAGCCACAGCTTTTCAATGAAATGTAGCTCGGTGCTGAAAAAGGTGTGACAGTAAATGCTCATATTCATTCAAGGCTCACGTAAAAAGGGTTGAGTCGGTTTATGTTGACTCAAGCTATTTTTTAATAAAAAAATAAGAAAAAGCTAGCTGGTCAGAAATGACTCGAGCCAGCAAGAGAGATTTTCTCCAAGACTTCATAAAGGACCGGTGACAGAGATGTGAAGGCAGGTCCACAATATTAGCTCAGTGAAAGACAGAACCACAAGACAGCGAAGGAAAGGATTTGTTTCTGACAGACGGTGAAGGAGAGCAAAAGCTGCTGAGGACAGGAGAGAATTTAGAGCCACAGGGTGTTACGGGCCCGCTACAAGCTGCATCTTAGGGCCCCGGGCAGATGGGTTGTAAAAATGGTCACAGACGCAGGTTCAGAAGTTATTTGCTTCTCACACAAAACAGCTTTACAAAGTCTGCCTCAAACGTCATGTCAGGCTCTTGAAATGGTTTGTTTTTGCTAATTTTGTCCCACAAATACATTCTTTTACTGAAAAGAATGTCAGTACTAATTTTAAGGTCTGAAGATTTTCAGAAATAATGTTCTATTACCTTTAGTATTTGTAACTTTTAGCATATTTAGTTTTTTTTTAGCTGCAATTTAGCTCATTTCAGCTTTTAGATATAGCTTTCCTAATTTTAGCTTTTAGTTACATTTTTTCTCAATTTAGCTATAAACTACAGTTTTAACTACTGTTTTGTTAATTGTAACTTTTAGCTGTTGTTTTGCCGAATTTAGCTTCTGTTCTGCTTGTTTTAACTTTGACAATTAAATGAACAATTTTTTTTCTGTAACAAATTTCAGCAGTCAGTGAACACTCAGCATTCACACTGCATTTTCTCAAAAACGCAATTCCTCTGATTGCAAGTGTGCTCCATTATCAGTTTATAACTCCTACAGTCCTACATCTGTGTATCACTTTCACCCGTTTACCATTTGGTTTTTCTTTACATTCACTGCCACCGAATACCAAACTAAAGATTATTACATGTGCTGCTGAGTCTTTATTTACCAACGACATCTAAGGGGTCAGAAATTCAAATCCTGTCCAACATTTATGTGTTACGTAAACATTACCATTTCCACTCTGCATTACGGGTGCATTTGAGCGTGACAGCCATTTCCACGCCCAGCAGAGCCACGCCCGTCAGCAGCAGCCAATAGAGAGGCTCTCCTCTAACGGCAACAACTCGCCACACTGTCACGACGCCGTGGACCGCAAACAGGAAGCGACTCAGCAGAGCCAACAAAATGTTCAGGAGGCGACACATCATTCACCACAGAATACCTGCACAAAAAATACCTTTAGTGTGCTTAAAGGGGTGTAGCTTTAAAAATGGAAAAAGACTTTTAGACACAGCAAATTTAAACAATGCAACTTTTTAAACTGTTTAGCCTCATTCAGAGTGTTTGCTGGAGGACATTGCATTAAATGACAAATACTTTGTGTCTTTAAGATCTTAAAAGATCATTGCTATGAAACTGAGAAAACCTGAAGCCAATTCATTGATGTAGCTGCAGAAATGTTCAGTTTTCTATTGTAAAAAAAAAGTTTTTATTATTTTGCCCAAATTATGTCCAGTCATGTTCAAATAACTTTTTTTTTAAAGCTGTCAAAATAACTATCTGATGAGAAAAAATGGTTTACAACAATAAATAAACTAAATAGATTTGCTATAAATTCAAGAAAACTAAACACGTAAAACCCACACAGGATAGTTATATTGAAGCTGCCAGAAACGGCAAACATGAAAAAAATTACTAAAAAATTCATGACTGCCCACATCACATCGCTTGAAATCCCCAGTTCAGCCTCCTTTATTAGTCGGTATTGCGTGATGTGTCAGTGTACAAACAGGCCTCGCTGTCAGTTAGTCAACAAGATAAAAGCCTCAGATCAGTCGGGGGATTCGCAGCGAGCTGTGATTAGGAAGCAACAGTTAAACAAACTGATCTGCAGTCGAAATTAAATGACTTCATGAGGCTCTGCTTCAGTTTAATCTGGATTACTCCTGTGACTCAGTGACTAGAAACCTGTGCCAAAAATCAGGCAGTTTATTAGATTTTTCTTATTTGATTTGATTTTATCACTGCCTCATCTGACACTTTCCCTTTAATACATCTCTGATTTTCATATACTGCCCTCTAAAACATTAAACAATTAAACACTTCGTTTATAATGACCAGTTTGTAAATGTTGCTGACATAATATTTATTCCTTTGTGCTCATAGCAAAAGAAAACCTCATTAACAAAATATAACTTAAAAAAAGAGGAAATTCAAATACCTTTATCACAACCTGGCAACCCAAAATTAACCAACATGTCTGACTTACATCAATGGATCTTATAAGAGTAACATTTTAATTAAGTGCTTTTATTTTGAAATCAGGTTTTTAACCTCTATGCTGCTCAGACATACAGCTGTGAACATTAATTCAACGATCCATGTTATTTCTTTTGCATTAAAATTGACATTTAACCAAATTCATAACATATGTATGGTAAAGGCATGCAGTACAAACCTAGAGTTTTCCCAAATAGAAAGTCTTCAGATTCTCAGCAGTGGAAAGGAGTGATAGTCACACACAGTGAACTGGCCTCTCTATCTGTCCGACTTTGCCTTTTATAAAATGGCCTCCTCCTGGCTCTAGTGGAGGAGCGGACATGTCAGAGGTGTGTATTCCTGTGTGTGTTCAATGGGGAGTGACTGCTGTGTGTTATTCTGTGATCTAAGTGTATACTTGTTTGTCCGCGTCCCTGCACTTCCCTCCGCGGTGCCATCATAGCAGATAAGGTTTCCTGCCCCTTGTGCCCACATTTTCATCGCTATCCGTCATGATGTCATCTCTCCTGGCCCAGAACAAAGTTATCTGCCTGGGAGAAACCAGCCAGTCCGAGAGCTCCCAGCCCTGCCCTGCTCCCACCCAGTTCTCTGCTCTGCCTTCGTGCTGCTGTCCCAGATAACACCACCGCTCCCTGAGCACAAGAACATGGAGCAACAAGAGGGAAACAAGGTTCCAATGGCCCTCTGATATTCACCAGTCTTGTGTTACATCAGAATAAAGGTACTGAGTGGGTTCACACTGTCCAGAAATACCAAACTACTGCAGCAGTACTTTTACAAACAAATATAGGCCAGAATTATCATAAATTTGGAGTTTTCTCCTGCTTTTCCTTCATTTTTAAAACTTTTTCTCAGCTTGGGCTTTGTTTAAGTCTTCATCAGCTCTTCAAAAGTTCAAAAGTTTGTTAGTTTTGTCACTAAACTCAAACCCGTGCTGCATCCAGGAGAAAAGGTTAATAGAGACAACGTGAGTGAATCAAAATGTGAAGCTGCAGGAAATAAAATTAGCACAATGAAAGCAGACATTTTCCAGGATAAGTCTTTTTTGCCTCAGGCAGCTGCCTAAGTAGGTTGTTGAATGTTTGAACAAGCTTTGACATGTGAAAGTATTTATGGCGTTTTCAAGTTCGGCACATTTTGACTTTTCACCGCCTTTGAATAAAGCCTAAGATCTTGAAAAAGGTATCTGAATTAGATTGTTTTATGATACCTTTTTTCCTTTATTAAACTGTGCAAAACAGATTAATAAAATTATCATTTTTAAAACGCACAAAAGGAAATTTATTGTTTGACTTTATCTTCAATTCATGTTTTCAAGTGATTAACGTTTTCCCCCAGAATACAAACCACAGTTTCTAACTTGTATAGATTCTTATGGACTAATTTAAGACATGCTGAACATGTGACTTTACCTCAACAGCATCCCTTTAAACACACATGCTGGTGAAATAATAAAAATATTTTTTTAAAGAATGAAAAATCATCTATTTTCTTTAAATATAGCTTTCTACTTTTAAACCTGACCAGGATTTGGTGCCAAACAAGAGTTTTGCTGCTTTTTCTGCAATAAATTGTTCCTGCTTTGCTTTCCTGTTTGATTTTTTTTCTTCCAGTGTCACTAAATATAGAAATGGAAGAGTTCAGTTAAATGCAAAACATTCAACTGTTTTTGTCAGGAAGAATAAGAAAAGGCCATCAAAGAAGAAATACAGAAATAAAGGAAATCCACCGCTTGTTGGAAGTATATCTTAGAATAAAAATAAACAAATAAACTTGCATTGTGGACTATTTTCACAGATTCTTTCTACATAATTCTTATATTGTTGGTTGATTATTTAATAATGAAAGTTTCTTAATTCAAGTTGTTGAAGTGCTTCAGATAAGTCACTCAGTGTAAAAAGAAATCAGTATAATTAAAGAAATCATGACCTCAAGAGAATGTGGTGAATTCTTTTGACCTGCTGTGTTTAAAGTTACGTCTGAAAAGAAGCTGTGCTTTCTCATCCGTGAGTTTTCTGAAAATCAATTTGCCAGTTTAGTCAAAGGACAAACACGGATAGGAAATTATTAACAGACCTCAGTTCTCAACCTATAATAACTGTAAAGTCCATTATTTATAAGGCCATAGAGTCTGGATTTAGATAATCACAGATAAGCAAACTACATCAGCTTGAAGGAGTTCAAACTTTTCTTTTTCTCAAAATCAAGCCCAACAAGCATAAATGTAAGGTTAAAGCAACTACTTGCAGCAAAAGGAGACACACAGATACACATTCAGGTAGTGGAGGAAGTCCTTTAATAACAAGGAAACAGGCAGAACTGGCAGCAGGAGATAAGACTCTCCAGATGTCCTAAATGTGAAAATGAACTAAAAGAAAAAAAAAATGGGTGGAGGACCAAAGGAGATAGAAGAGGAGAGGGGGCAGCGGTGGTGGGGGAAGAGGGTGAATAAGTTATCAGCCATGCAGAACAGCAGAACCCCTCATCTCGTCATCCTCTCTCCTCAGAGGTGTGTTGCTTTTTCAGATAATAGGCGGCTCACGGAGAAACGTCAGACTAACTGTGACTGTTTGTGGTTGTGAGACAGATTTTTTTTTTTGTGTGTGTATGTATTGTTCATATATCTGGATGAAAATCTGGTCTTAATTAAAATGTATTCACTGTTTATGTGAAAGTCCAACAGGCAGTTTATAACTTTGCCTTTGTACAACTCTATTTGTATCTGTATTTAAATATATTTAAGTCCTTCTAACAGTTTCTTTAAACTCATGACTACTGCCATTAATTACCATATGTCTATTTTCACTTCATGTCTGCTGAAGTTTTCCTTTTGCTGAAGCCTGCAGTATGTAGCCAGCTGCACCAGTCTGCCAGCATGAAAATGTCCCAACTCCAGCAGTTTCTTATGTTACAGCTCTGACTGGCAGCCATTTTCTTGCCTCTTCACATGGTGTACGCCACCCAATAGATCACATTCACCACGGCAAAAGTGAAGGGGAACACAGCCCTGGCATAGATGTCAATGGTGTCCGCATCGATGGGCTTGCAGACGCACTTGGAGCAACACTTTTTGTCCTCCTCGCTCTCCTCTGCCGGCCTTGACCGTCTCCTGCTCGGCTCGGGCTCCTCCACGCCGCCCTCCCCGGGGATTTCACTGCTGGAGTGCTGCGTTCGGCCGTGGCGATTAGAGATGACCACGCCCTGGTTCATGCCAGTGACAGACAGGGAAAACAGAACCATGGCCTGTTTGCCGTTCTTTACAATAGACTGCAGAGAGAAGATGAAAAGCTTGTCACTGGCTATCAGAAATCATGATGTTTTTCAGAAAACCTTTAAAGTATACTGCAGTATTGTTGTTATCTTAAAAATCCATGGTACAAGCACTTCTGGATTGGTTGTTTTGTGCACTTGTGTTCTAGCTTGTATTTTACTTTTCTCTCTTTCCATGATGCAGTTTGATATATAGAAACATAAAACAGTAACAGGCTATTCTGTTTTTATTTGTTTCACCTCTCTCTCTTTGTTCTGAACTGAGCCGATATAAAATAGTGACGTAAAATCACTGCTGACCACTCAATAAACAGAAAGAATCAACGTCTCAAAGTCTGCAGAAGCTTTGAAATCCTGAACAAATTCGTAAAGCATGCTTTCACACTTCAGTGTTCACTCTTATTAGTGGTTGACATGAGTGAGCTTGTTCAGACTCATCATGTCACAGCAGTGACCCACAACATGCTAATGTGACCCACCTTCACACACAGAGGTGGTATTATACAGTGAAAAATGGAACAAAGAACTGAAATACAGTCAATTTGTTGAGCTGTAACTTGCAGTGGAAATACAGTGTAGAACAGTAAAAAGTCCAACCAAAAACACGTTTTTTAAAATAATTTTCTTCTTTGAATCCACGACTTAAACATTTTTTGTTCGTTTGGTTGGCTTCTTGGTTGGTTTGGGTATTTTTGTTTTGTTTTATTTTGTTTTGTTTTTCTTTTTTGGGGACATTTACTGTCTAGAGCACTTAGTTTTTACATTGTTTTACATTAAAAAAAAATATTGCATTGCTCATTCCAGCCTCATTTTGCAATAAAACACACTTGACTCTCCACTGTTAGACAAAACTTAGCCAACAGTAAATATTTTAACAAAAACTGTTAGTTTAACTTTCTTGAGAGAAATGTTGCTTATTTTTCTGTTAAGCAAAGATAAATACTCTAATTTGTAAAGCGAATCTTTAATTTTTTATCATCCTAATAGTCGATTCCTCCAGCTCTGACAAATGTTTTCACCACACTATACTGACCAAGTGATTGCTGATGTTGTAGCATTCAGTATAATCATTATAATGTTACATCAAACTGAGCTCATTTAGTCTCATCCACATTCATCTTGCTATATTATCTGGCAAGAAATCTGTTTGTCTTCATAAAAAAATACACAAAAACTGGAGTTGCTGATTTTGTAGATACACCATCTAAAACAAAAGAAGCTGACAGTAAGATGAGAATCTCTTTGGTTCCCTACAGGGAAATCATCTATTTTCTCATTTTCCTCTCTAGAGATTCATTGTCTTGCTGAAGGTCAGCGTGATGGATGCTTGTCAGCACTTATGCTGCATGTCCAGTCCAGGACTCTGTTGAAAGGCATGCTCATTACTAACAAAACCCCCTGAAACTGTACGCTGTTGTCTCGCTCGGACTGAAAAACATGACGAGGGTGATTTCCTCACCTCGGAGCTGAGCTTGTTTGCCTTCACCTTGGCCTTCTCTTTGAGCCGGTAGTCAGCATTGTAGTGAGCGAAGGCGTATTCAATGAGGGCAGCGAACACAAACACATAGCAGATCCAGAAGTAGACGTCCAAGGCTTTGATGGCTGATGCTCGAGGCAAGGAGGAGCGGGCGCTCACCATCAGGGTAGTCATGGTGAGAACAGTGGTGATCCCTGTAGGACAAACGCAGACACTCGTTTTGAACTGGGATTGTGAGAGATTTTAGACATGGGTCTGTGGAAGAAACTGAGTGTTTAAAAAAATACATTTCCTAATTTACCCTTGGCCTTCAGGTTAAATGGATTCAAAGTTACAAAGGCTTCTCCTCCTTTTATCAGTTATGAGGCTTCAGGAGGTTTAAAAGTAGTTATACTAAACTTTTAACCTAAAGCCTGTATCTCACTGAGCTGCGACTAGTGGTGACAACTTAAAATATGTGAAGGAGTTTCCAAAATGTCTCAAAACGTTCGTGAGGCTTCTCAGTTTCTTTGTGTGGGTCGCTCTCCTGTCGCTGGAATCTTAAACATGTTCAAAAGATTTGCCAGCAAAATTCACTTCCAAACTAGTTACAGAGTCACCGCAAGGATCTGGAACCTTTCTCAAACCCTCGTGGAAATGTGATACAACTGTGGGAGGGTTTGGCAACCTGTGAAATCTAATTGTGAATGAGTGGAGACAAAAAAAGAGAACAAATATTGATCAAACTGAGAGGTAAAAGGAATGTTTTGTGACTAGTGAATGTTTAATCACATGACCTGACATAAGTACTCATTCAGTATGATTCCAAGAGAAAATTTGTGCTTTTATTTTACAATTTCCAACTAATTGCCAACAGTCACAGCCCAAAAAGATACAGACTTAAATAGAGCAGTAAGCAGGTGTTTACTTAAGATATAAAAAATAAAAGATATAAAAGAATAAAAATAAAATAGCTTTTTACTTATGTGTGCTTTGTATTCTCTTTACATGAAAGTCTGTAAGAACAAACAAACTTTACTTATCTTTTTATTACAGGGAAATTTATCATCTACTCGGGGCTTTACATTCACTTTTCCTTTTGGTTTTGTTTGTTTTGTTTCATCTTTTTTGTTGATGTACAGGAAAGCCACCCAGCTTCTTCAGAACGGAGATCGTGCCTTGAAAAGGCAATTTTGCACTATCGTCATCTGGTCAAAACTTTGCTACTTTAGTTTCAGACAAATTGTTTTCAAAGACAAATAGGGTGTATTTAATATTGTGATAGGGTTAGGGTTAGGGTTGTTTTTAGCAAATCCTACCCTACTGCTTAGGTAAACATGGATAGTGAGCATAAAAAGCATAACTTTTGGCTAATAAGCATTATCATGTTAGCATTGTCAAATCACTGCTCATTTTGTTACTTTTATTTGGATTTCCTAAATAATCTTCTAAAAGACCAGAGTTTTGTTAAATTTGTATCCATATGTAAATGTGGTCTGTTTGGTTGTATTTCAGTTTATGTTTGGTTAATTCACACCTGGACCACAGAACAAATCTTGATGCTACGTCAGAAAAGGTTATGCAGTGTTATACAGAAAGGGAACAGGACTCCAACAGCATCAGTGAGACGTGAATGAGTTTGCAAAGCTGTCTGCAGTACCATGCAATGTGTGAATGGTGTAAAGACTTGTCTACTGGCTTGATTCTTATCGCACATCTTCAGAATGTGCACAAATTGAATTTACTAGAAGCGGTTTTCCAAGCAGACCCTATCATATCTAAGAGAAACTGTGAGTTGGTGCCTTCGGCTCCTTTAGACTTGGTGAAAAGCTGCAGAGACTGTCAATTGGCAGAAATGTTATATAACTGACTGAAATGTTAGCTATTTAATTTTGATTTAGAACTGAACAAGAATCGATGGATTTTTTTTCTCAGTCTTCTTGAAGCACAGAAACCAGAAACATCGCTAATGTTGGTAAAAACAGTGAACATGTGGTCTTTTTGAGGCGCCATCACTCTGATGCATTGGAAAGCAGCATCACATAAAACAAATCACATCAATAAGTTGTTCTTCTGCGACATGATTAACCACAATTTTTATACAAATTAACACTTTTGAAAAGTGGAAAAATCCAAATGACAACAACTACTAACCTAAGGTTACACGAGCGGGGACTGCCGATTGGCTGATCCAAAAGGACACCCAGGACATGGCAACCAGCAGGATCGAAGGCATGTACGACTGGATGATGTAGACGCCTCTGTTACGTCTGAGCTGGAAGCGAAGACTGAGCCTTGGAAATCGTCCCGCTGGGAAACAAAAGAAAAGAAAAAAAAAATCTACCATTTTATTTGCAGAACGAAGGCTCCATCTTTAAAAATCTCTACTGCTCTTCACAGACATCAAAGGTAACAGACGAGGCCTGTCTGCTCACTTGTGCCCCATACTGGGAAAACCTCAAGTTAAAAGATATGAAGTGTTACAGACAGCATCTTCCCAGCAGCAGATCCTCCTTCTATCTTCTGAATCTCCTGCCTGGCTCAAGAGCAAGTCTGTCTTCATTCATTCCTTCTATGCATAGAATATCACCACAGAACTTTTTTATTTTAATTCAGTCTTTAGAAAGAATGAGCAAACTTCTCAGACTTAAAGAGTTAGCCAAGCATGAAAACTCAAAAGTAGTAAATGAGGTGTAAAAAACACTCGCAGTAGACGCCGAACTGGTGATTTGAGACAGAACTTTGACGACTGAGAGAAATTAGGAGTGGTGCTGACCTGATTTGAAGTTCATCATTTCGGTGACAAAGCGGTAGTCTGTGATGGTGAACTGGGAGAGCTCCAGTTTGTCGAGTCCATGAATGTGTCTCTGACTGTCTGACCAGTGATACACAATATCCTCTGAAGAGTAGCCATCTTGAACATAAGAGGGGGAAGAAAAAAAACACATTCGGTAACCAGATATTTTGTTAGCCTGCATAGATGTCAGATTGGTCTCTTTTAATTATGACATCTTTTATCAGTAACACTTGACTTCAGAACTACTTCATCACTTTATGTGTGGACGTATAGTAGATGCATTAATTTATGTAAATAAGCTCTAACTCACAGCTTTCCAAGTCCAGCATACACTCCTGTTCATCCATGGGATACTTGGTGAGGTCCATATCACAGGCCACCGTTGAAGTGATCCTAGAGACACAACAAAACCTGATAAATGCCATCTGAGTTGAGTCTAAATTTACGATTATTAAAATGTAAAATTGCAGCAGGGAATAAATCAAGTACTTGAAAGACAAAAAGAGAAAGCCAACAGAGAGTGGTTTCTACCGGCTACTGTAGAGAATGACTCCATTGGGCTGCAGGCGGATCAGCTTGTTCTCCACGGTCACATCGTGAAACCAAGCAGATTTGGCGTTGACAATGAAGGTGTCAGGTACCCACAGCTTGTCCACAAACCGACTGTCCAGTCCCAGAGTCTTGTTGGTGTGATTGTAGGACAGGCGGTCGTCGTGCCAGCTCTGCCGTAAGAACACGGTCATGGTGTATTCCTGCCAGGAACAGCACAGTGTGAAGGAAGACCTTTTTATCTGTTCCCAAATCAGCTTTCTGTTAGAAAGAGCTAATAATGAAAACAAATCAAAGACAACGTTTCTGTTTATTAAAAAATTAATAAATTTTTTAAATGAAAGACAAAATAAATCAAGATAAAGGGGGAAAGAAGCACAAAGTTGTGTTATAAAATGTCTAAATAAGTCATAAAAATTCAGAAACACACAACAGTGAAGGATGGATTCATGTTTTTCTTTCTGTTTCATGAAAACAACGTCATAACGGATGTGAAAATGTCTGTCATGGTCTATTCAGTGGATTTGGTTCCATTTAGTTCTCAGTATATGTTGATTTTATTATTTTTTAACGTCATGTTTTCTGCGTTGGCTCATACTTCACTTCTAAAAGCTATCTAACAGCTGGATCTTGTAGCAATTTGTGTTTTTCTCTTATTTTGCAGCCTGTTGAATGGGTGGTCATATTTTTAACTTGATTACTGCCGTTATAGGAAATAAAAAGGCTTGGAATGCGCACAAAATAAATGTTTCCACTAGATGTGGTTCTTACTTTGTAAAATCTGTGAAACTATCAAATTATTTGGCAAATCAGCCAGTGTGTCCCACATGTTCGCACTGAGCACTTTTGAACCCTCAAGTAGAATAAATCAGGCTTATGCAAATGGAAAACCTCTGATCTTTGTAATGCCAGTCAAGTTGACTGATGAAACGCAATCTGAGTGGAAAAAAAGAAAAAGACGTTGTAGCTTACCATGTTAGCTTCAGAGATGTGGTCAATGCTGGCCACTTCGATAGCCATGGCCACATTCACTGGGGGACCTGCAGAGGAAAAAGTGAGAAAACAAGGCAAATCTGCTCCCTCTCCTCTCAAACAAACACACACACCAATACACACACTTTCTCTGCTCATTCTGAATGCATCGACCCCTTACATCCTCACTTCATTACCCTCCCACCCACCATCTTCCAGCATCTCAAACACTCCCACAGTGCGCAAAGATTAAGCATTATCCAGTTTAACCATGCTAAGCGACACATCACACTGCGGGCATTTCCAAACAGCACTGTGCTCTCACGGATCTGCACAAAGTAAGCTTTTAGACAACATTCATATATATATATATATATATATATATATAGATAGATAGATAGAGATACACACACGCGCGCGCGGAGCCAAGTGTTTTCAGTCAACGGTTCGCCATATGATTAGCATGGAGTGTGCCTCAATGATCAGAAGCAGGAGCGCAAAAACTACAGGGGAGCTGAGTGAAGCAGAGCAGAAAGGCTGTTCACCGTGAACATCAAGGAATCACATGATGCTATTCCACATCATTCAGCACCTTCCTGAACCCATTTCTGACACGTTATATTTTCTGTTGGCCTTACACTAGATGCATGATATGAAGTAGTTAACGTGATGCTGAAAGCAAAAACAAACAGTAATAATTTTGTCAATGTAGCAAGAGATTTTTTTTGCATGCTACATAATATTCTCTTGGGCAGCATGCAGCTGAAAAATTAAAAAAGAATACAACCCCGCTGAAGCATTAAATATATTCTATTTGTTTGTTTCCAGATGATACACTTTCCTCTAATGACTGGAGGCTGGATGCAGTTGAATTAAGTCACTTGGACAAATTAATGCAAATTGCAAAGTTTTGCAGAAGTCAAAGGGAATCACAAGTTTTTCTTTCTTTTTATGTAGTAGAAAAAAAAGAAATCTAATCATAAAATACCAGTAAGGTTTTCCCATTTTTTAAAAAAGATCAATTTGTGACTATTTATTCATTTTTAGGTCATTGCAACAATGTTGCTATCAAGGTGCACATGGGAAAAAATGGGAATAAATAAAAAGAATTGTTTGTTTTTCCATAGTAGAATAAGACGTGTCAATATTGTTTTATTTTCAGTATGCAAAATATCGTGGAAATACATAATATGGCCACATACGGGTTGAGAGAACAGGTGAGAACCAGGTGCATATTGGGTAAGTACCAGATACATACCAGGTAAGTAAGTTAATTACCCAGTATGTACTGGGTACGTACTTGGTAAGTACCAGGTTGTACTTGTTCCGTATCAGGCCGTATTATGTAATGCTACCTAGACGATTATAACACGATTTTTTTTTTTTGTACTCATGCTATGTGTTCAACTCAAATATAACGCTACATTCAGAGTTATGGGGCTTGAGTTGAACGAAGGGAATTGCACCAAATAACAGACGTGATTCCCCAGTGGTCACAACAGCCCTTCAGTTTCGATTTACTTCTCAGCACGTTATACAGACACATTAATAAGAATGCATGATGCTGCATTATGACACTCTGTGCACACGACAGTGTATGTGGCCATAGCAACACTTTTTTTAGCCCCACATTTTCACTTCTGCTCAGCTGAGTTAAGCTGTGAGATTGAGAAATCTATCGCTGTGGTCATTGGATGTTTCACATTTGGCAGCCATTCTTAGCAAAGTCTCCGGAGGGGTGCACATTGCTCGTGCCACCCCCTCCTCTCCAGCTTGTCCTTGAGGGCCATCGTCCTTTGTAATCCCTTTAGCAAAGCGTCTCTGCCTATATGCTTTTTGTGTGTGTCCTTATCAGTTAACCTTTTGGAAGAATTAAAGCAGGTGTTTGTGTTTAGTGCAAGGGGGAAAAAAAGGAAAGCAAGCCACCTCGGGATGACTCATGAATTGAAAGATAAACAGTAAACATCATCGCTCCTGTGCTTGGAATGTGTTGATGCTAAGGATGGCTGTAAATGTGAGGGGGTGAACTGCAACCCAACACCACGAGCTCTAGATCTCATACTCACCTCCTATCCCAGGGCGAAAATTTCTGGCATAGCCCTTCATTAAATCATCCAGATTAGGTAACCAGGATATTTCAATGTCTGTACCTACATAGTCCCCAATGTCACTCAGCATGGCCCTAAAGGAGACAAACAGCAAACACAGCAGCCTTCAGCAGTCATCTGGCAACACCATGTGTCACACATTCATAAAGACAAATCTAAATGTATCACACTAATGACACAGTTGCTCTATAAATAACACAGTTTGAATATTTAAAGGTTGCAGCGAACAAAAGGGCACGTCTTTCTGTCTTTCTTTCCTTCAAAGACTGACATTTGTTAAGCATTTGGGTCTCAAACAGACAGCCGCTGCAAACAGTTAGGACAAGATAAACAAATGCCCGGAAAAATTTGTGAAGCGAATGAAACAGAACCGGAGGAACATTTCCAGGCTGCTAATTACATTATGGCGCTAAAGGTCAAACAATGATTGGGCTTAAAAGGAGCGCCCGAGAGAGGATGAGTCTTTTCAAAGCAAACAAAAGGAGGGGTTAAGCTCTCAGAGAAACAGTGAAAACTGTAAAATTACAAATCATTTGGTGGTCCCTATTATGGTTAAATTTTAATTTAAAAAAAATTTAAAATCTATGTACACATAGGGACAAAAAAATGCACAAAACTGGCTGCCTTCTGTTGACCTGAGCATACTGTCGCCCACAGCCAAAGGCGAAAGGGTTAGGGTAATGTTTTTGTCCACATCTCCGAGTGTGTGTATGCATTCACTTGTCTGTAGTGTCAACAAAATATCTTGTGAATTAGCGAATGGACTTTAATGAAACTCTCAGATGGTATTCATTGGATGTGCTTCTACAACTGAATAACTGGAGGAGTCAAACTGATTTAAGATGGTCACCACGGCTAAGCAACCTTAGCAAACACAGAAGTAGCTATAACTCAGTCAGTTTTAAAGATAATGAGCTAAAATCTGGTGTGCTAACACATCTCCTAAAATGTAACACTCTTGCATGAGATCACGGACAACATTGTTTACAAGCTTTGACCAAAACAGTTTTAACTCTGTCAACTTTCAGTATACGATTGTCTCGGTCACAAAACATTTGCATGGGGAAATGTACATTTTTTTAGAGACTGACTGGTCTTTAATCCATGACAAAGTAAAGTGAAGTGTAAAAATTTAGTTTGAAAGGACAGCTCAGGTTTGCTGCAGACTGGACAGCTCTAGGCTTGTCATTACTGCACAGTTTAAAATATTGCACACTGTATGGATGACTTAAACATCAGAGAAGGCGCCAAAAGCCCTAAATTATAGATATAGCTTTTTTGGAGCTGTATCTGCAAGCATTTTTAAAACATTTGGTACATTATTTAACAAAAAATAAATAAATAAATGCCACAAATTAGCTGAAAGGTTGAGCACCTGAAAGGCAGATTAATTAGCTTTCAAACAGAAAAAAGAAAGTGTTTCAGACTCGGAGTGCTTACAACATGTTTTTATAAGAAGAGATGATGCAACTCAGAGGTAAACATGCCCCAGTTTCAGTGTTTCAAGTCCATATAGAGTATCTTCTCTTTTCTGCAGCCGTCTGACACATCTGACATGGATCAAAGTTAAAATCTGTTTAAAGTCATATGTCTGTAAAATAGTCACTCATTTTTATTCATCTACTAAAACAAAAATAGCATTTACCTCTTTAACTTCTCCACTAAATTAACCGGCTACATTTATGTTTCAGGTAAACATTTTTCTTGTGGCAGTTGAACTTAAGGCTCGTTAGAGCTAAAAGACTAGCAAAATAAATAAATTCCACTCTTAAAAACCACTTATTGAGTTAAAAGTAGTTAAAAGACCATAAAGTTAAAATCTTTATTGATCTATTCCTACTAACACATTTCACAAGTGATTTACTATTATTATTATTTTTTTTTATTTTTTTTTTTTTTTTTTTTTAATTATTATTAACTGTCATTGATTTCTTCTATTTCTTTACAGGTACCCATTAATGTGCTTTTAAAAAGCATAAACAAAGAATACTTTTACTAGAATAGTGGTAATAAATAATATTCTAAAAGAACACAGGACTGTAAATCAATATATTTTTTAAATAATCATATGTAATGAATTTGGTGGTTTTTGAACTGTGTAATTATGAAAACAATTTGTCATCTTTTAAGTGTTGGATTTTACGGCTAAGAACCACCAGATGGCAGTTTTGTCTTCTAAATCAGAGAGAGTCCCGTTTAATTTTTTTTTTTTTTTTTTACATAAAAACAGGAAAACTTCAGCATCAGCTATAAAAACAAATAAAAACAGCTATGGAAAAGATTCCCAATTCAGACACAGTTCTGTCATCCGTAAGGGAAAGATCTGACTGTTGTGCAATAAATGAACAAACTGAGCAGAAATTTCTCTGACATTTAAAGTCACGAACAGAAGCTGGTTGTGGCATCGACGGGGAAACGGACCACATGGGGAGTGACTGAAGGTGATCTTATTGACAAACCATAAAGGGACATTTAGTGACCTTTAAAATAAGGCTGACATTTGAAGACAGTCAAGAAAAACATTAAATAGCTCGGCTCTGTGGCAAAATCGCCACCAAGAGAAAGCAGCAAAAAGTTAAAGGCCTAGCATTCCTTGTAGGGATGCTTATCACCCACCATCTTTCTTACCGGTGTTTTACACTACGATTATTATATGTTGAAAAATAAAAAAGTTGTAGCCATTTTGATCAAACCTTGAAATGAACATCATGCACAAACTCATGTGATCATGCCCAATCTGCTGGTCCTCAGACTATGTGTTGTGAGTAACTGCCAGCTACTACCACACCAAATTGGCTGTGGCAGCCATCTTGAATTGGGTTAACTCCAAAACTGAATCAGTTGTAGGTGTCAACCCAATGATTACTTTCTGATCATTTCATTTAATTCTGTTCTGTAGTTGAAAAGGTATTTTGCTAACTAACAGGTAAAGTTGACTTTAAGATTTAATTACAAAGTTTGAAACAGATTTTGCACGATCACTAAGTGTTTGTTGTAAAAGTCAGGGATCCGTCTGAGCTACTACCACACAAAGTCTTAACTCAGTATCCATAAAACTGACTTAGTTATAACCATATTTGTGTTTGGTGAGACTGCTGTGCAGTAACGGCCATCTTGAACTGAGTTAACGCCAAAAATGAATCAGCTGTAGATGTCAACCCAATGATTACTTTCTGAAAGTTTCAATAAAATTCGTCCAGTGAGTCATGAGATATTTTGTTAACAATGCAAACAAACATTATGCCTTCACTTTCAGCAGCGAGGGGTTAACAGAAGAGAGAAAAAAGAGAAACAATAAGAAACTGCTATATTTCTGCTGTGTCAATAACATTTTCTCTGTGGATTCATTCTGTAGTGGTAGATGTATTTTTAGTTTGGCAATCAACGAAACGTCTGAAAAAAAATGGGAGCACTGGTGAATTAATTAATCACTCAGTGGCTCCTGGATTTCTTCACTAATTGTTAGTTTCTAAATCTGGAAGCAAAGAGCTTTTCCTTCCAGAAATTTGCTACGCACCAAGGTCAAACAGGCCTCCTCACATGGAGGGTAGAAGACTGCGTGGAAATGTTTGTGTGCAGGAAACAAATCTATCAGACTCATGATTTATTGTAATTTAGTGTGACTTTCACAGAACGTGTCATACTGTGCCTGCACGGAGAGGAAAAACAATGTTCACAGCAGCCATCGACAGTTCGCAGTACAAGTTCATTACTACTGAAGTTACTCTGTGCAGTTTCCCACAAACGTCCAATATAAGCATTATTAAATAACTTTAAGCAACATTCTACATGTAACAGCGCAGATTTGCTTTTTATCACCCACTCTCGAAAGGGAAGTGATGTTTTTGCTTGTGTGTGTGTTTGCATTTGTGTGTTCTTTGATCTGTACTGTTAGCAAAATATCTTTAAAATCACTGAACAGATTCTAATGAAAAGCTCGAAAAGCAAGCAGAGGGTTGACATCGATTCAACTCAATTCAAGATGGCTGCCACAGTGAATTAACCTTAGCCAACATAAAAATGACTACACCTCAGTGAATTTTAGAGATATTTAGATGAAACTTGGTGTGGTAGTAGCTGACAGTCATTCACAGCACATACTCTGAGCGCTAACAGATCCTGCAAAATATCACATTATTGCATAACCCTACGCAACATACATTTATTCAGTTTTGTGTTATTTTCTTCTACGTTTCTATTGCTGATCATGTAAAGCCCTCATTATGCTTTTGTAAAATATTTAACACTGCTGTACGTCTGGGGGATTTTTATTTATCACTGACTTTTTGTCACATTATCTGTGATATGTTATGGTAAATAAGCCCTTTAATGAACATGTCAAAAAGTCCTGCTTCAGCTAATTACCGTTGTTGTCTTGAAATCTCAAACTCTCTGAGATTGTGAAAGAAAAAATACGAGGTTTTTATTTCCAAAAGCCTGCAACAAACAAACAAAAGAACACCACTTATGTCAAAATACATGCACAGGTTGCAGAATTTGCTTTCTGGGTTCACTAAACATTTGAACCGCTTCCTTTTCAGAGGCAGACAGCTGAGAATGTGCTCTTGCAGATGCTCCTCTTCCTTTTTATGTTTTACTTTCATTAAATGTTTCTCCCAGGCCTGGATCTGGCGTCTGTTTATGAGCGAACATTAAACAGATGGGGAGAGGAGACGCGAAGAGCGGCAGCCGTTTTCAAATTTATGGCCTCTTCTCGTGAACATAATGTGCAGCTTTTTCACTAGCAGCCTAATTAGTTTTATATACTGACGCTACTGGTTACCTGAACACAAGTAGAGCATCAGTCCTACAATGATACTCTTTATTTTTACTTTTATTGGCATCTGTGTAAAATGAGAATCATTGCGATAAGTGTCCTAAAAATATTACTACACCTAAATACGTGGAGAAATCAGTGAGCAAATGCTTCTTATATTTATGTTTCTGTATGTCCACATGAACTTGCAATAGTTTTTGTTACCTAAGGAAGAAACATGCTAAACGAAATGTAAATATGTTTTATTTTAATGGACAATTTTCATTTAACTGATACCAAAAAGACGAATTGTGCAGCTGTGACAGAATAAGTTTGCACCAGACTTTTGGCTGCTGGATCAGGAGTGGAAAGAGTTAACTAGTAAACCTTTTTCAAATTATTGGCTTGACGTGCCTTAAAGAAATGCATATCTCCTGCTGCCTTTCATGCAAGAGTTTCAGAATGGGATTATCTTATGGTGAAAAATGACAAAATTCTAGCCGTTTTGGTCAAACCTTGAAAACATAATTATGCTTCATTTACAGCAATAGCTCTGTTAGCACTTGGAGAATGTATTGTAAATGACAAATCTTAGCTCAGTATTTGCAGAATTCAGACTTTTACCTAGTGTTAAGTTGGCTAACCTGTGGCGGCCATCTTGAATTCATTTCACTCCAAAAGATAATCAGTTGCAGACGTCAACCCACTGACTAATTGCTGAAAGTGCCATTAATATTTGCCCTGTGATTCAGGAGATAATTTGCTAACAGTAAAGACAAACAAACAAGGTGCTGTTCTTTCAGCTGCTTCCTTCTCTCTTCGCATGAAAGTCTTGGCAATTTTTTATTTCTACAGATGCCCTTTCTGCCACCACTTGTGCTCGAACCTGCAGCCCCGCAGCACTGACCACCGAGCGACCACAGCCCCACACACACAAATGCAAGGTCAAAAATATCATGAGCTTGTTTGTTCAGCTCGGCAGTCTTGTGTGTGCACCCAACACCCGGCCCCTCTGACACTCAAACTTGGGCGTCGCTTTCTGTAAAATGTGATGCAAACACTTCTTTTATTTTAGGAATTCACAAGGATTTTAAGGGATGTTGTGACGGCGCTCTACAGGTGCTGGTCATAAAATTAGAATATCATGAAAAAGTAGATTGATTTCAGTAATTCCATTTAAAAAGTGAAACTTGTATATTATATTCATACATGACATACAAACTCATATA
>NC_051437.1:23717237-23758591 GCF_001649575.2 Kryptolebias marmoratus
ATTTTTATTTGTTGTCATTTGTAATCATCAAAATTAAACGAAATAAACATTTGAAATATATGAGTTTGTATGTAATGTATGAATATAATATACAAGTTTCACTTTTTAAATGGAATTACTGAAATCAATCTACTTTTCATGATATTCTAATTTTATGACCAGCACCTGTATAAGCATTTGTAAGCAAGTATTTTATTGTATCTAAAACTACTCTTTTTATTATTTTCCCCATCTTTAAGAGCCTCTTATCTGCTCCCTGTTGCACCCGACTGCTTTGAAAAGCTTCAGGTTCAGCTGTTTTTGGTTTCCACCAGATGATAAATACCTTTCCTGCAGGTAATTGACCAGCCTTCTGTGAGCAGCAGCAACATGGAGCAAGTCCAGTGCATCATTGTCTCTGTTTCCATTTTATTTAGGAATACAGATACAGACTAAAACATTAGACAGTTTCGGATCAAAGCTGCTGTCAAACTGCAGCTAATAACTTCCTTGTCGGTTCTTCGTTTTTACAAAGGAGAAAGAAGTAAGATTTTAGCACAGACCATACATTTATTGTCCTCCTCCCTACATGGAAGTTTGCTACTGAACAGCTTGCTCAAGGACAAAACAAATTCAAGGACAACTCGTATGTCTGAGCCCTGTTCCTATTTAAACTGTGCTGTTTCAAAACAGAGTCTTCTATCTCCTCTTCATAAAACCACTGATGAAGTCTGTCCACTTATCTAAATATTCTGAGCTATTTGAGAAAAACTGAAAAAGAAAAAAAAGTATGATTGTGAACGTCATGCTGACATTTTGTTGGACAAAACAAAGCAAGTACATTTTGCAGTGGCAGCACCCAAACTCTGGAACAACTGGCCCCTTGATATTCAAAATGCAGCGTTTATCCAGTCTTTTTAGTTTTGTTTGTTTGTTTTTTTAGTTTAACATGCTTTAAAAATCAAATTGACATTGACATTCAGTATTATTAAGGGATGAAGGCCAAAGAGGAGATATGTGGATGCAGTTAGAGAGGACATGGGGGTAGCTGGAGTGAGGACAGAGGACGAAGAGGACAGAGTTAGATGGAGGAGGATGACTCGCTGTAGCTACTTGTGAAAAGGGAACAGCCGAAAGACAAAGAAGAAGACAAGGAAAGACCTAGTATTCCTTGAAGGGATGCATACCGCCCACCAGCGTTCATGCCGGAGTGTTAGACTACAATCATCTTAAGTTGTAGCTGTTTTGTTTATCCCGACCTGTTGGGATATCATGAGACGCCCTGCTCAGAGTACAGTATGCACTGTGGAAGATTTTCACCTATTAATGCATGAGTTTTTAGTCATTTAGTCATTATAAATATAATATTTATCAGCGCATTTAGTTCCAAAAATAACTCCCAGTTTATGAGCAAAGAGTTAACTGGAACTGACTGGTAAAACTGGAAGCAGAGGCTCTGAAATGCACCTGGGCTAAACTCAGACAGGCAGCCAAAGCAACTCGATCAAATCACTGTGTTATTGGCAAGTGTTCCCTCTGGATGGCAGGAGGGTTTTATCCACTGACTCAGCCTCTCATCCAGATTAGTTGGGAGGAGTGAGTCACCTGGAGTGCACGTTTAAGGACAAGTGTGACAAACCAGGAAGCTCACGAAATGTCGAGCACGGAGCTTGAAAGCACATTTTGCTGCCTGATTTTATGAAAACAAAGAGCTGTGCTGCCTCCTCCTCCTACGCCTGTCTCTCAGAGAAGTAAAATAACTTTTAGCGTTTGACGGTAACTTCCCAGGAGGCCTTATCAGGACGAAACTGAGCTGAGAGATGAATATGCTGGCAAAATGAGTCGGGATGAGCAAATTAAGTAAAAATATTGATTTTTGCCAACTAAAATAGCATACAATCTTCCTAATCTGCATTCAAATCATTATATCTAACAGGTGTGTTTTCAGAAATAATCCTCTGTCTTATAACTCTTGTATTTGTCTTATATTCTGGCTGCTGTAGCACCAGGGAAATCCCTTCATATAATGCTTGGCATCCTTGTAAAGCTTAGGGATTCCTCTTTTTAAATATAGGGCTAGAATTCTCAGTGACATCACTCAAGACCAGAGCTATTCAACTGGCGGCCCAGGGGCCACATCTGGCCAGCGGGTGAGCTGAAAAAATCTGAAATGACAAATATTTACATCAGAGAGGTGATCCTGTTATATGGATGATCTATGATAGGGCTTTACAGCTCAGTCAGTGAATTCATTTAAAATAAAAGTAGATCTTAAATCATAAACTAAATTTAGGTAAAATCAATATTTGCCTGGACTGTTGGCTTTCAGTATCTGTGGCCTCCTGAGCCCTGCTCTTGTCCAACCTCAAAAACAAAACCAGCTAGGTGAAAAATCACCAAATTTCAACAAACTGCGTATCATCTTGAAGCTTTTGAGAAGAAAAACTTGAAAATAATAAACTCTGATTTTGCCAATTTGCCAGCAATGATCACAAATAGGATTAAATTTATTTTTTTTCCTTCCTGATTCTCTGAACAAAATAATAATAATAGCCTTTCCTGCATAGGATCAGTAAAGTATCCACCCATCCATTCATTTAAAAAGGTCAGAGCATCTTTAGTTGCCGGCTGATTTGTGAAAGACTGACATTTCTGTAGCTCTGTAATAAACAATGAAATGTATACTAAATATATGTTACTAAATATACCCCCACATTGTTCTGTGTATTTTATGCAATACATTTTTAGCAATAGTGTATTTTATATCAATATTTCTAGTTTTAGTAGGCTATCACTGCTTTTGTGTTAAATTCTTTTATTCTTGCTGTTGTCTGTGTGACGTAACTGCTGCTGCGGTGACCCTGAAACGTCCTGCAGAGGATGAATGACGTATTCTTCATCATCATCATCATCATCATCTTCTTCTTCTTCATCATCATCATCATCCTCATTTCTCCGCGCTTCTGATGTCATGTGTTTTAATGACGTAACAAAGCCGAGCATCAAAGGCCCTCTGACACGTCATCGAAGCCTTTACCTGCGGCTTCCCTCAGAAAGCCCTCACTTTACAAAGTTCACTCTTCACGGACGCACTCGACGCTCTGTAGAAGCACTTTGACGCTTTTTGATTTTAGCTCACAGTAAGAAAAACTAGTTTAGCACAAAATGAAAATGCCGACTTCCTTTTTCCAGACGGTCAGACGCAGCCTCCAAGGAGCCGCTGCGGTTTCTGACTTTCGCCGCGACGCTGCGAGTGCTGACTAAATGTGGCGCCGTCGGTCAGGGGGACCTTCCTGCGGAGGGAGAAGTCGCCTTCCTCAAGGATTTAGTCTCCCGGACGATGAAGGGGCTCACCGCGCCCGACAAGTTTCAAGCCGACGCGAAACGGATGAAGAAAATGTGCAAGAAGTCCGTCCAGGAGCTCCGGGACCTTTTCACCCTGAAAGAGCTCCGACAGGTGGTCCGAGATCAAGACCAGCGAGTCGGAGCCAAAGTGGTGGAGATTTTGCACAGAGCCATCGAAAGGCTTCTGGAGAAAATTGTGAAATGGGCACGCACTGTGGCGTGGACCAAGGCAATTCTGTATGTAGGAGGGATTATTTTATACACTGTGGGCATCTTCTTATTTATTGCCTGTTTTTTTTGTGACTCTTTAAAGAGGAGCAGGACCTGTTCAGACTTTAACCCCATAATCTGCACAGGAACGAGAAAATTCATCACCCCCAGAACCATCTAAAGAAATCAAACTGTCTGGGGCTTTTCCCTGGACCCTCCAGTTCCCCCACATCCACTTTCTGTTAGAAGGAAGTTTAAGTTATTTTACAAGAACTCATCTTTAGATACCAAATATGTACAGTTAGTGAAAATGAGAGTGTGTTTTCTGCTTTTTATTGAACTGCCGTTTGATAAAAGCAGAGATGTTCACACGTGAAAACCTTTCCTAAGTTTCTGTGAGCTGGGACTCCAGAACTCCTCCGGCCCGTTCATCAGTGGTTGGTGCTGTTGTCTCACAGCAAGCAGGTCCTGGGTTCGAGCCCCAGCTTGGACCCGGGCCTCTCTTTGTGTTTATGTGGGTTTTCCCCGGTTACTCCGGTTTGTCCCACAGAAACAAAATCATGCATGATTCGGCTACCTTCAGGCCCAGGCCTGGTTAAATAAAGTATTCCTTTAGAATAGAAATTGAAACCTTTGTAATGTTTCGTATTTATCTACAAACAAAAAAAGAAATAAGGTCACAATAAGTCAACATCTCACACCGGGTTAACGGCCAAAGACTCAAAGCTTTGGCCGTTTTTAAACAAGATTAAAAATCATTAGTAGATTTTTTTATGTCTAAAAATAAACAAGAGCTTCAGAACATCAGCAGCAGATCACTGACTGCTTCTGGTGGAGTTACCACCTGTTTGTGAGCTCAGTTCTGACATGAAATGATCCCAACACCTGAAACTGTGTATCTAAAAAGCACAATTATGTTCATAAATTGTAGGTTTTTCTTTACACATCTGTGGAGACAGCCCTGTCTCATTCTGTCAGAATGATGACTTTCTCTTCTCTTTAACTTTCAAACACTTAACAAACAGCAGCAACATCAAACAAATTGCTGTACAATAAAAAAGTATGCAAAGTTTAAAAAGGTGTTACCTTATACTACTATTTTATTAACTTCTACACTGAGTCACTTTAAGATGAAATGGTTACTTAAAAAGATTTATGATTTTATGTTTAACAAAACACTACCTGTGTTTAAAGACAGTCTGATCTGTTACATTATGTTTCATGTAAAACATAAAAGTAATGCAAAATTTAAAAAAGGCGTTCACTTAAACCACTTTAAAGGTTTTAAATTTACACTGCATTCAGACACACTGAACTCATTCTGTTCTACAACACACAAATTGTTTCGATGCAACTATTTTTTGTGTAAATAACGAACCTGTAAAATGGTAACGACAGTGTGAAAGTTTATAACACTGCATTAATGCTCTAATATTTTGAGGGCTTGAATTGTTTTATATGGATGAAATCTGCTCTTGAATTTGCTTCGATCTAAAACTATAAACTGAGATTGTATACCGCAATTTATGATGTGTGTCAAATAAATGTCCGCAGAATAAATAATTAACCAAACAAATAAATGACAAATCAGTAAAGATGTGTTCATCAGATGTTTGGGTTTACGCCTGCTTCTTCTCTGAACGAACAGGGAGCTAAATCCAGCCTGCTTGAATTATCTGCTCTTATGAAAGTTGAGCAGTAAAACTGCAAACTCCAAACTTCACACTAATCCTTCAAAATAAGGGCTTACTGCTGTCAGAAAACTGCAAAGTGACCCTCTGTTCTTACATAATAAGAGTGAAAATGTGAAGTTTGGAAAAGTGAAAGCCTTGTGAAGATAGAAGTCTGCAGAACACAACAAATGTTTGTGTTTTGTTCTTCTAAAAAACATAAAAATACAAAATACAGACCAGTACATACCGGGTACACACCAGGCTGTATTAGGCTATATTTTTCAGGATGTATTGCTACCCAGTTTATAAAACACATGGTTAAAATTCACCATTATCTTCATTTAGCGATAGACCTTTTGTGTCTGTGTGAAAGCAGCAGGAAAATCATAAAATAACCTAACTCCTGCCCTGAATTTCATTTTAACCTGTGCAAGTACATGAACAGTTTTAAAGACAATCATCCTTATTGGGAGAAAAAACAAATATTACATGATCAAGTCCATTTCTATACCTGTGTTGTTGTTTGGCTAAACTGTGAATGTCAAGCATTTCTGCACAATAAGCTCAGCAGTTTCCAACCTGGACCTGAGTAGATCCATAGCAGGTGAAATGTATTCTGCTAACATTTTAAAGTGGCATTTTGAAGTAGCAGAAATGTTACGCAACACTCCTCGTGTCCACGATGATGCACTCCGATGTTGATTTATTTCAGAGATTGAAGTGACAAGTGGAGAAGTGAATGATAAAGTGTGCTTTCAAAACCTTTTTGTTTTTTTTATTGTCATTCTGGAGAATTTGTTGACAAATGTTTCCATCAAACTCTGACGATGATCAAGTGGGATGTTATTCTTTTTCTTATGCAACCAAGGCCCTCTCTGGTACAGACACTACATCATTAAATATCACCCGCCACCCAAGGCAAAGGCGGGGTGATGATGTTTTTGCCCGTGTTTGTGTTAAATTGCGTGTTTCTCTGTCGCTTTACCAAAATATCTCATAAACCAGTGGATGGATTTTAATGAAACTCTCAGAATATAATCGTTGGCTGTACCTCTGCAACTGATTAACTTTAAGGTTCAACCCAATTCAAGAAGGTCACCACAGCTAATCAACATTAGCCTACTCAAAATTGCTATTTTCAGTTAATTTTACAGATATTAAGTTCAAATTTGGTGTGGTAGTAGCACGTACTCCAAACACTAACAGCGAGATCAAGCGAGGTCTTGCAATACTGCATGAGACTGTGCATAATGTTAGTTTCAAGGTTTGACCAAATGGCTACAACTCCATCATTTCTCAGCACAAGATGATGTTATAGTCTCAAACTAAAAGGCTGCTGGTGATATGTATTCCTTCAAGGAATGCGAGGCCTTTAATTAGATGTGGCGTACAGCACAGCTAAAAAAACAAAAAAAAAAACAAGAGACACTTCAGGTGAAGAGAAAAGCTGTGAAAAATCACGCAACAGCAGCAGAGGCGAGGAGTAACTTAGCTTAGCAACTTGTTCTGAAACGGATAAAGAGGGAGCTAAAAAGGGAATCAGAGTAATCAGAGGGGTAAAATTGCAGTTTGAAACTTTCAGCTACCAAAGGCTGAACAGCAATATGTGCAAGTGTGTGTGTGTGTGTGTGTGTTTGACACAGAGAGAGCTGACACATAATGAGGTGCAAAAAAAAAAAAAAAGGAAAAAAAAAGCCAACGCTGCATTGTTCTGAGAACAAAATAATAATAACAGCGGTGACTGGAGGCGGGGGGAAATCCAATTACAGTAGTTGTTGTTACTCCCTCTGCTGGTGAACAGCCAGGAGGGACAAAAGAACTGATTTGCCCAAATTTCACCCAAAGCTTAAGTAGCTCTTCACCCTTTGCCCTTCTTCAGTGGAAGCACACACATACATGCACGCTCCAGGGCCTCAGTAATAGATGCTGATTATGCTATGGACTGAAAGCTTAAAACGCCATGAGGGGGGATTTAAGCACACAAAGCTTATATTAAACACATAACCATAAGGGTTTTAACACTAAAACATCTAGTTTGGCCATAAAGGACAACAGAAGTGGGCTTTGTTTTTTATAAATCCTTGTAAGAAACTAATTAAATTCAGTGAACGAATAGATTTCAATGTGATAACAGAGAGGGTTTTTATTTTTATTTTTCCTATTCCAAGACAATTAGGAAATCTCAGGCTCATCTCAAATTAACTCCTCAGTTCTTGTAATTTAATGGTGACATATCATGATCAGGGCTTGCTGTCTAAGCACAACTGCACCATTTTTTTTTTCAAACTGAGCATCTATGCTGCTCTGTTTAAATGTTGAGTGCGCACTGACACAGGGGCCTCCTTCAGTGCTGCATAATGATGGCACCATCTGACAGATTTGACCCCTACATTCAACAGACCTGGATGCTGGTGACATAACATTATACCTGCCGCATATAAAACCACCCACTCACCTCTTATTCATCTCCATTTAAAAGGACAAATATACAAATAAATATATATACATAGAGAGAGAGAGAGAGAGAGAGAAACAAACCTTCACAAGCGCCATATGTAAATATTGTCGTCAGGTTTGTGCGCCAGAGGCAAAGCGGAGAACAAAGCAGACTCTGCGTTTGGGGACTTTAACAAGAACGTGCAGCTAAACATAGAGCATTTTAAATTGCCCTGCAGCTTAAAGACTACAGTGTGCTCATATTGATAAGTCGTGGGAGGTGATGCGCAACAAGGACGGATATAACTGGTGCGATTTTAGCCCGAAAGAGCACGAGTTTTATCTGTTTTAAAAGTCACATCAGCTGCAGTATTCTGTGAGATCTGCACATTCTGCGTCTTGGCGCCAGGTCTGGACTTTGATTTTATGTAAACTTGTTATCCCGACATGTTGGAGCGCTTTGCTTTGAGGGAAGAGGAGCGAGGCTGCTCTCACCTGGTGAAAATATCCCTCCCGACGAGCAGCACGGCAAGACTCGACAGCAGGAAAGTTGGGATCTCCATTCCACTCCCTATTTCATTAAAAATGCGTTGTAGAAAGAAAAGTTTCCCCACGGTAAAAAAAGAAAGTCGACGACAAAAAAAAGGGCCCAGCTGAGTTTATTTATTCGTGTGATTGTATTTTGTCTTCGTGATCCATCACTGCGGTGCAGAAAGTAAAGTGTTGAGCTGCTGCTGCTGCCGGTGATGATGATGATGATGATGCTGATGAAGCTGATGTTGGCCCCATCGTGAGATCTTTCATCCCTGCGCGTCCCGGAGCGCACCGGAGCGGAGCGCACCTGAGAAAATAATTTTTTTAAAAAAGAAAAAAAACTCCCGGTCCGACCGCAGCAGTGAGCTGATCCAAGCGCCTCCTGTCATCCAGCAACACGGCAGAGAGAGAGACTGAGGGAGGAGAGGANAAGGGGGCGGGGGGGAGGGAGTGGGAGACTCACTAATCTGTACATCTCTTCTTGCTTGGTCTCTGAACACCAGATTGAATCTGGCCACGGAGGGCGCGAGGGGGGGCATGACACCAACATATGACTTCCATGAAAGCTAGACGGATGTTCTGTTCCTTCATATAAATCCTGACTGGTTATTAAAATAACTCCAGGGCTTTGCCAAAACTTAGGTGTTTTTTATAAGCCTGTTAGGGAAAACATAATCGTCTCTGTGTCTTGTTTTATGTTGAACTTTACGTGTTGGTTTTTGTAGTATTATGTTGTATTTTAAACTGTAGGCCTAATTTATGATAATCCAAGCTTTCTTCTCCCTTTTATTTATCTCATTTCATATCATATCATATCATTTTATCTTATTTCATCTCATTTCATTTTGTCTCCTCTCATTTTATCTGCTCTCATCTTAACTAACCTAATTTTATCTCATCTTATTTTATCTTATTTCATCTTATTTCATTTAGTCTCTTCTTGTCTCATCTCATTGTATCTGCTTTCATTTAATCTAATCATTTAATCTAATTTCATGTCATTTATTTCCTAATTCATCCTGTCTCTTCATGTCTAATCTCATTCTATTTCATTTTATCTAATCTGAACTCATTTTATCTCATTTGTTCTAATCTGGTCTCATGCAAATACATGTTTTACATCTTGTCTTAGCTTAGCTTAGTTTAGCTTATTTTAGCTTATTTTAACTTAGTTTATCTTATATAAAAGCCATCCACATGAACCTAAGGAGTTGTGAATGTGTTCTCTTGAAACCTTTTTGGTGAAAATACACCTTTCAACATGTTTTACATTGCATCTCCACTGGTGGTGAAAAAATCCAGGATCACATGAATCTCAATTTTATTATGCTTTTGATCAATGATCAATATATTTTATCACTTTACACCCATCCTTCCAACCTATAGTGATGCAAGTCTTGTGAACACACAGATCAGTCTATTTCTGTCTAAACCTATAAAGACACTCAAAGCCACATTTTTAAGAGGTTTACCGTAGTCTCCAGAGGAATTGGGAAAAGATTAAATATCAGTAAAGTAGAAACAATCCACACACAAAGAAAACAGATTAAACTGTAAAAGTTGCAGCATGAAGCACGACTAAAAATAATGGAAATCCTCATGCTAGTTCCCCTTCCTTTTTTGACTTTACAGACTTTCAACAATCAAACAATTAAAGGAATAAGATTATGACAAATGAACCCAGCTGTATGAAGCTTAAAAACAGAAAGCAGCAACAATGAATGTTGCATCAGCTGTCAAAAGAAACACGGTGGTGATCCAAGTGGATCAGAAATAAACAAATAAATAATATGAGTCAAACAGAATAAATGCACGGTTTGTTGGTGCAGTAAACTTTATACATTTGCAGTGAACAACAGAGTAATTAAGATGATGTTTTCACAATTCATCAGTTCCCTTTCTGAAAGCTTGGGGAGAGACAGATTAAAGATGATAATCACCATTTTTTATGTAATCCCCATTTTGCAGCTGAAATCACACAGTTACAGTGGACAAGCATGGAGCAGAGAGTCATTATTCTGATTCACTTGTCTGACATGTGACATGTCGCATGTTACATTTTCATTATATTATGTCTTGGCAAAACCTCTCTCTCGTTACACCAATGAGTAAACCTTCAGTGTTTAGTTTACAAAATTTGAACACTGATTAAATTTAACAAGATTAACACATATAAGTTTTGAGACCCTGCCCTTTTTTCTGTCTCCAAGTTTGCAGGCTTTTATGTTTTTTTTATGTGTAGTTTCAGAGGTGTTCAGTGTAAACACAGCGGTGCACCTATCCTGCTTTCTGGTGTCTCATCATTGACAAAAGGAGGCTTGAAGTCAGTGACTTTAAATTATAAATAAATAATTTTTTTCCCATCTTTTCAATATTCCACTAAGATTTAAACTGCAGTTTTTTGATAAGCAAACACTGGTCTGCAGCCAGTGTTTAGCTCACTGTATGTCAACTAATAAAAAAATAAAATCATTTATTCTGTCACATTCTTTTTGTCTCTTTCATAGTGATTTCCTCTGATTAAAATAAACAAAACTATTATAGTCTTTAAAAGGAACTTTTAGCCTATTTTTTAGCTATTAAAATGATATGACATAAGTCTACTTCTGAAGCAAAGTCAGGTCTCAAGTGTGAATCAAATGAAGCAAACAAAAAACTGCATGACTGATGATTTATAATTTTCTCTGAATCTACTGGTATTGTTTGTTTTCCTGTGTGTAGCTTCACAATAAAAGTATGAAATTTAATTAATGTTAAAAACCTTTTTATTTACCAGCGTAAACAGTTACACATTAACTGCTGAAATGATGTAAATGTCGATCCCCTTATATTTAACGGCTACTGGCTCATTTTGGTATCTATTAAAAATTACTTGGACAAACAAACACTGTTTTATCACACGTAAACAGTTGATTTCGGATATTTTGTGTGGACAGTGAAGGCAGCGTTAAGGCCCGCCCCCCCTCGTCGTCCCGTCTCCATGGTAACAGTAACAGTTAGAGGCTTTAACTCGCTTCGGAGGAAAAGTAGTTTGTAAAACTGAAGAAAATCCTCAGTAATACAGGTACAGGTTTCGTCAAACGTGTTATTTTAAACTGATATTTACTTAAATTACATTTAACTTAAAGTCGTCATTAGTTTTTTGCTGTTTAATTAGTGTTTAATATTCGGACAACGGACTGTTTCTTATAATGTTCAGCCGGTCCATCAGCTGTCAGTCAGCAGTTAAGGCCCGCCCCCCGCGTTCCGTCTCCACAGCAACAGTAACAGGTCTTGGAGGATTATAGCTGCGGGAAAAAGTTTGTAAAAGTAAAGAAAATCCTTGGTTAGAGGAGTAAACATTTGTTAAATGTTTTCCTCTAAGATGGTATTATTTTAAACGCGTTAAAACGTCAACTCGTCATTAGTTTTTCTGCTTAGTTTTCTGAGCTATGCTAGGTTTAACTTAGGCGTTAGCTAGTTAGCAAACTAGCCGAGCCTTGGGTCAGTACAGGGCAGCTTTAACCGTATTCATGTCTGTGGCTTTAACTAGGTTTTCACGAATCAAGCTATTCAGTGCGCAACCACATGTTAAGGTTTGTTTTTTTGTAGCTTGTTGTCAAGTATCCCCCAAAGGCAAGACGGTCAGCTTCCTTCGACTATAAGGTGTGTGTTTGTTTTTCAGAAATAAGGCTAAAATGGAAACTGAAGACAAGGAAAGCTCAGCTGATGAGACGTCAGAGAAGTCTGTACCTCTGGATGTTTACCACAGGAGCAGTGATGATACTGAGGGTGACAATAAGCTTTTGTTACTGCCTACTAGTTAATCACAACCAAACACATCCATTTACACAAACCTGCTTTGCTCTGCCTACAGCTGTACAGACATTTAGTAAAATTGTACCTGAAATTAGAGAAATGAGAATATCAATATGTCCTTTACATGTATTTCAGGTTGTGGTCCAGGACAGGAGACCTTTGAGGATGAAGAGGTTGACCTTTCTTCTGATTTGGAGTGGTTGGAAGAATTGTCTGAGTGGGTATTTCTAATTTTATATGACCCATATGAGATGAAAAATGTTTAAATGATAGTGCTTATGTAGCCCTGAATACATTAATTTCTCCCCTAGTTTATAGTAGATATTCCTGTGGCTCAGTGGAATTATCAGTGTAAAAAACAAAACTTTATATTATCTTTTTTATTGTTTTTCCTTTATTGATTGTTCATATTTTCCACATCATACCCCTGGGGGCTAGCAGTCACCCCAAGCACAACTTTAGTATATTTTTTTGTGCATATGCCATGTAGATTTTGCATTAAATTTAAAATTTGCATCTTTTTTTCTTTTAATATGTCCTCTTTAATCCGCCCCAAGGGAGAGCGATGATGATGGTGACCTTGTGCTTGGGGCTGATAGTGGCAAGAAGAGGAGTTATGCAGAGACAGCACGGATGTTCCAGCTGAGACGAAACCTGGACCAGCTGGACTGCTTTCATCGACAGAAGGAGCATGACGTGCAAAAAGCCAGGTCTGAACTTGGCAACAACAGATTTCTAGAGCTGAAGTGCCTCTTTAACCCTGATAAAAATTTATGGGCCTCCTGGACTCCTCAGAAACTTGTTTAGAAATAACACTGCCTGTCTCTTTGTTACAAGTCTTTGCTGCATGTTTTCAGTTTCCATAAGGACTTTTCTTTTCTGATTGTTTTTCCGATTTCCTGCGGTCTTTCTTCCCTTGCCCTTGTCACACAGGGCCAATCATTTCTGTTCCAATTGATTCAGCAATTTGTGGGAAATCATTTCAGCTGAAAAGAGAACATTTCCCATAATGTCCTCTCTCCTCACTTTTCTTCCCTCTTTTTATTTGTCTGCACCGTGAGCCATTAGGCGCCTGATGAACTGTGATGCAGTCCCCATCAAAAATGTCAGTCATCATCCTTCAGCACCAAGCAGGAATGGTCAGCGAGGAGCTTTAGTGCTCTGTGAATAAACATCAGTTTAATGGGGCCTAAGCACACCTGGCTTTTACCCAATATGCAGCTCTTACATTACAGCGTGCAACAATTTTCTTTTATGACAGTTTTCCTCCCAAAACACAGATTGTTGTTTTCCACACTATTAGCCTGTAAAAAGAACATTGGGTGTTTCAGAGCTTTGGAGATAAGTGCATCCTTTTATAGCGTCTTAATATCTTTGTTGAATTACTTTATTATCCTACTGAATCACCTCCTTTATGTTGCAGTGGCTACAAGAAAATCTATACCCTTGATGTACTTTATTTTCTCTATGTCCACAGTATAACTTGGGTTTTTTATTGAAATGTTTTACTAGGGAAAAGTTGAAACTCTGTCATCAGACTATTGAAAGTTTGCTGCAACAGAGGGACAACTTGGAAAAGAAAATAGATCAGCAGAAAACAAAAGATAACAGGTAAATGGGGGGGTCCTATTTACACATCCAAAAATGAATAAAGAATAAAAAATAACAGTAATGTGTATGTCCTTTCTAAGCACATCTGTGTTTTTTGTTGTTGTTTTTGTTTTGCTAACTTTAGTATTTCTTTGCCTTTTTTATTTGGCAGCGTGGCGCTGTTTCGATTGCGAGCCCAGCATAAACAGTTGTGTCAACAGCTTCAAAATGAGGAAGAGTTGGAGGGCCAAATCCAAACTGAACTAATGCAACAAGAGTGAGTTCTAGATGAAGATGGATTGGCAGGTCTTTTTTAACACAGTATTGTATTAAAAAGGCAGTCCTCTAATTTCTTTTGTTTCAACCACAGCTTTAACACGACGAGAATAAACACAAATGCCAGAAAACGATAGCAAAAACATAAAATCGCCCTCATAAATTTTGTCTCTGTGCACTCTGAAGTAGAATTCAAATTTACCATGTTTTGTTGCTCCTCAGACTGGAAGTGAATGAAGTGGAAGTGGAGCTTGGCATGGTTTCCTCACTTCGACAGGTGGTGCAGGAGGAGGAGCAGGAGTTCCAGGTCCTCAAAGCCCAGAAGGCAGCGTCAAGGTTGCAGCAAGAGAGAAAAGTTAGCCAGAACCTGCAACACAAGATGAAGCTTCTCAGAGAGTAGGAACAGCGGAAATGATTATAATTCACATTACATTTTTCTACTGCTTTATTATGCTCACACTGTGATATCTCTTTATAATTACACAGTATTGGAGTAATGTCTGTTATTGTGTTTTGATAGTAAACAGGAAGCAATGCTAAAAAAGGAGAAAACTGAATGTCAGAGAAAAATTGAAGAGGGTCGACGAAGCCAGAAGACAGCTGCCAAGTACTTGAAACAGACAATTAAAAGGTAATCAGCTTTTATTTGTCAACTGTATCATAATGGAATAAATTCATTGTCCCAGAAACGTTTTTGGAGAATCGACCTGTCCTATTGATCATTCACTTTTACTGGCAAAGTATATTAAATATAGAGTAGATATAACACTGAAAAGTACAAACTGATGCACAAAAGTTGATGAGTGTTTAGCTTATCACATCTGAAAAGAAACAATAGAATTCATGATGTTTACCAAAAAAAAAAAAAAAATGCATATTGGCACCTGAGCAACTTCTTAGACAATTCAGTGGCTGTTGATTTATCGGAAAAGTGTATAAAAGATCAGAATGTAAGGCTTTAAAATCAATGTCTAACTTTCTTTTAAAAAAATCTTTTCTACTTTATCCTTCCTGTGGTAAAAAAAAAATTCTTGCTCAACTCCTGAAATTTTTACTTCTGAGCAATAATAGTGTTTTAAGTGTGCTACATTTGTATTTGTTTCCATTTTTTTTCTAGACTGCACCAGCAAGCAGCTGAGAAGGAGCAACAGAACAGGGAGTTCATAGAAAAGAGGATGCAAGCTGTTAGGTCACTGAAATCTAACATAGCAGCCAACCAAGTAAGCACCAGAAGTATACAGTACTTACAGTAAAACTATTATGATATGGATACACTTTTTTTACATGATTAGTAAACCCTTTATATGTTGTAAGATAGTTTGAAGGTAAACAAACTTTTAGATTAAAATTGTAATTACTAATTATGGTGAAAAGTCATACTGTTACAATGAAGCTAAATATAGTTTTTGGGTTTTGGTAATTATACCTGATTACAATTAAGTGTCTTATTTGTTTCATTATTTTTGGATTCAGTATGTCTAATACATATAACACATCCCATAAAGGACCTGGATTTGTTTAAATTATTTGCTCTAAATTCTCCTAATGAAAAGGAATGAAGAACATACCTCATTTTCATGTTTTTGTCGTTAAAAATTAAATGCTGGACTGTGTCTTATTGTTGACAATCTTTATATTCTTGTCATTATGAGTTTGCTGCACTCTGTCTATGACGCTCATTTCTCCTGCTTCACATGAGCTATTTCACTTAAGTCTGTATTTGGTCAAAAAGAGCTTTATTAATTCAGCTTTGCTGCTTAAGGAGAGTCTACAGGTTCAACAAAACAGAGCCAAGGCAGACGCCCAGATGAAAGAACAACAAGAGAGACAACTGAGAGAATCCCTGCAGGCCCAAGGCATCAACAGTTTCAAACATATGCACCGTCTGAAGCAACTAGAGGAGACAAAACGCAAACAGGAGTATGTCCTCTCCTCTCCTCTCTCCACTGCTACATATATGTCCTCTACTCCCACTCCATGCAGCGATGTGTGGGTGTTTTTTCTCTCTGTGTGCAGAGGAATACATGACCCCATTTCAGTATAATGCAGTGTTGTTGATTTACACTTCCCAGGGAATTTGAGGAGAGCCAGAAGTCAAAGAGGGTGGCGATTGTCACAAAGATTCTTCAGGAGGAACAGCTGATGAAGAGCAGGACCAAGAACCAAGCATTGCCTCTCAAACCCTCAACCAGTAACAAGTTTTCATCTTTGAGGAGGAAAAGAGAGAGGCTCTTGTATTACCTTGATCCTTTCCCCCCGTCAGTCGCTGAAGAGACAGCAACAATTGTAAAGGACCCTCTCAAGACCTGAAATGCTATTTGTGAGATGACATTGTTGAATTTCATTGTATGCTTAGTAAAAATGATTTTTTTTTTTTCATTTTGTTTCTGTGAAATTGTCTAGCATTTCAGAAAGTTCAGTGACATCAGGAGCTCTTCATCCACTTCCTCTGATGCTGAGGACCTGGAGGAAATGAGTGAAACCTTTCAGGAAGATGTAGCCCACCAGAGCCTTGCTGACAGCCTTGCTGAGCCTGAATTCACTGGGCTGTGGGAACAAGACTACAAGGTGTGCTAAAACAACAGCCACTTCCAACAAAAAGCAAATTCATACAAGCTACTAAATTTAAGTGGTCATAAATCATGTACCTTTCAGCACACATAATTATTTTGCGGAGTGCAGCAGAAACTCTTGGTACTTGGTGGAACCGTGTGCATTGGGTTGGTCAAATCAGGAAGGGAAGTGACATGAACCTTCTAATGCTCACAGTGAAGCTTATTTCTGGCAGGTGAAAAGAGAAGTAATGGCACCATGTGTCAGGTGAGGTAGCACAAGTCTGTCTAAAAGTTAGCTAGACAAGGCTGTGATGGGATCACACCAGCTGTGATGCCTGTCAGTAAGTTAAAGTTTCAGTCTTTGAGCACTCAGAAGTCCTGACTTCATTAATAAATTATCACTACTTTTAAGTCTTGGAAGACAGCTGTCAATTTGATCTAAACTACACACCTGTAAGGTTTTGTGTCTGTGTCTGCCACAGTTTGGACACCATCGTGTTGACAGAATCTGCCAAAGACAGACAGATAAATATAACAACACTTGCCAAAGTATTAAACTACCTTTGTGGCAGTTTCTGCTATAGTAGGTGTCACCAAGAGCACATTTTCCAATAATGGCACACACATATACACACACACACACACAAGGGGATAATAATACCAGCCAGGCTGTCATAGCTGGTAACAATCATGGATCAATGTTGAGGAAGTGAAGAGTTTCATCAGACTGAGTTTTTTAGGCCTTCTAGTTATGCTTTTTGTGTGAGAGACTGTTTTATTAGTAATGAGGGCCCAAGTATTAGTTAATTGTTTAATTTGTCAAACAGGAAATTAATTCATAGCATCGTTGTCAATCTATTTTTTTTGTTGAAGTCATTTATCAAGTAAATAACCAAAATGACATAAACCTTTAAAGACATTTACAAAGGACTACTGGAAAAGCCTTTTACATAAAAAAATATAACTTACTCTTTAACTAAAAATGATGAAATACACAGATGAAACTATCAAATGGTTGGGCACACCTTTTGATAAAAATAAGTAGGTGGTTGTACATATGAGAATATGTATATTTCTAAATGTTTTTGATCTATATGTAAAGGACTTTTCGATACATGTTGGAGGGTTTCTGCATCAGCCTGCTGCCATGGAGGTGAGTCGGCTGTGTGCCTCATTCAGAGCTCTCACATAGCCGAAATGTGAGGTGACAGGCATCACTTCTCGTTTAGTTGGCGTCTCTTTAGAGTGAACGCAGGGATACAGCTCAGAGATCTGAGCAAGCGACGAGTCAAGTGGAAGTGATTTCTCCTCCTAATGTACAAATCCGACTAATGCCCTCATCGGATTCCTGTTCAGTAGTGTACGAGCACAGTGATGCAAGAAAGCTAATGAGAAGAATGATGAATAAATATATCAAACCTTCAGCTTTTTAAAGAGCCAAACTATACAGATGGAAAAAAAAACTAACTCTGAATAAGACAAATCAGTCACAAATTTTCACCATTTACCAAAGTGTTTCTGTATTTTAGTGCATGTGCATTGCATGTAATGTCTTTTTGTCTCTTGTTTTTTATGAAAAATGATTTAAATGTACAATAAATGCATTTTAAATACATGCTGATTAGATTTTTATTCACCACATAATAGTACAACATGCACAAACTGGGAAATTTGAATTTTGAAAAATTGTATCTTTTTTATTAATATGCTGAAACTCAGATAAAAAAGTATGCAGTGATGTGAAGAAAACAAATAGGATATGTTTATTGTAGACCATTTTAAAAAGTATATATATAAATTACTTTTTTTGTTTGTGAGAATTGTCCTCTGAAGATTAAATTATAAACTCATGCACAACAAAGCAGTGTTTCCTATTTTATATTAGAGCAGCCATAATATGTAGAGAGACAAAAACCAAACAACCAACTGAACAGAAAGAGTAATCTCTTTTAAAAGCTTGATAGAAAAATTGTGTTACACTGGCATGCTGGTTTATATGGAATGAATGTTTTTATTTCTGTTTCAGAAGCTCATCACTGAGAAGGTTACACCGCTTCAAACAGAAGCACAGGAAGAGGAACCTGACACAGCCAGCAGAAAGTTAAATGTGACTTCTAAGAAAGTTCATGAAAAAAAGGTGAAGGGGCCTCCATTTGTCAGTAAACCAGAAGTCGTCCTTTTCAAGGTACCACTCCTGAGTTTTCAGAAAAAGATTACTTAAAGTATGATGAAATCAACTCCAAAAGTTGTTTGGTTTTCCCTCAGGTTTGCCTGAATATTAATAGCAACTGAATAATTTAAAATATTTAAAATGTTCTGTTTTAGGACTTTGAAGTTGGGAAACTGTATAAGAAGAAAATAGTTCTGACAAACATCAGCTACACTGTGAACCACTGCAAGCTCCTCAGGGTCTCCGCTCAACTGAAGGATTTCATCTCTATCAAGTAAGAGTTTCTCATCAGGGACTGGAAACATTTTAGCAGAAACAAACAGTAAACACAAACTCAGACAACTGTGTATACAGGTCTGTAAACACCACAAACTTTAAATTCTTTGTGTGTTCATCTGAATAGAAACTTTTGTTGTTCGTTGTTGAAACAAATGTTTATGGCAAACAGTCCTAAGAAAAAATATCTCATGAAAACTACAACAGTGTTTGAATTTACATTACATTACATAAGTACATGAAACAAATATCTATCTAACCTGACATTGGACTGCAAGAGCTGAACTGATCTTGATTTGTTTAACTTGGTTAAAGAAAATTAAAGTAAAACTTATACTGCCTTAGAAACAGCCCTTTGTCTGTTTGTGGACAGTGTAACAGCTTATATGAAATCTGGACATATCCTCCAGACATGTGCCTTAAACCTGTACTCTTATGGTTGACCAGCTGAATCTTCAAAGTCCAATTGTATAGAAAAAGCCCATCAGCACCCAAACTTATCGAAGGAAGTACTTAACATTGAAGTGTTTATCTTCAGGAGGCGATAGACACTAAAATGAAGAAAAATAAATAAATTAACCACTGTTGTTCATTGGCGTTACTCAGCTCTGATCTATAACTTTTATAACATAAGAGAACCTCACATAACTGATGAAGGAGAAAGTTAAATGACCGCACATAACTAAGTACTGTTGCTCAGTAGCTTTTTTTGTTTTGTTTTTAAATAAACAAAGACAATATTAGTTATTATAAATTCATTTTAAATACAAATGTAACACTAGATTTATGTGTAAGCAACCAACACAGTTTAGAGTTCCCTAAAATTCACTTTATGTTTTACACCTTCAGTTTTTAGATGGAAACATCTGCTCATTATTCAGTTGTTAGAAATGCAAACACAGTTCGTCACTTGTAAAAAAAAACAAAAAATGATGGAACGTGCGCAAAAGCAAAACCTGTCCTCCCACATATGGACGCCAGCTTGGATCACCGCACGCCCAGCTCCTCTTATGAGTCCCAGCTACATGAGTCAGTCGATGTTCCTTCTATCTCCTCTCTCCATGCCTGCCAGCAGCCCACGGGACGAGCAGAGTTGTATTGTTCTCCAGGTCACTCTCTGTGTATCACTTTCCCATTCGCTCTTCCAGGACTTGATGTGGTTACTCCTCTTCTCTCCTCTTTCTGCCTGACTGAATGAGAAGCCTTGTAGGCTACAGAAGGGTCATCTGGAAACTACTGGTGCTGTTCCTGAGCACTGATGCGGGACCACTTGTCTGAACATATCACCTTCTAGTCCTCTAGTCCTAACTCGCATGTAACAGACACGCACTTCCAAACCAAATCTGTGGATGTGCACATACTGTGGAATGCACTTTATATCCTCTCACACTGTTCTGTCTCCCTTTCATGTAACTGGAGTACAGTCACAGTAAAAGGGCTACCTGTTTATCACTATTTCAGAGCAAAATAAAGCACGTGTTTTAGTGAACATTTCTTCTTTCAAAGAAAGAAAATGCTTGGAAGTTTTGGTGTTATCGATACTGTTATATAATTCATGCTGCCCTTTTTAGGGGCATGTTCTCAACCAAACATGCTTGAAGCTGCTACTATAAAACATTCATTGGCCTGAACCTTATTGACTTGACCGCAAAGGCTTAGCTTGGTGTTCAGCAAGACAAATTTAGTTGTAATAATATTCTCTGGTGTAATCTAATGTTCACACGTTTCTTTTACACACTCCATACACCCATTTGCAACCCAACCCAACAACCACAAACTACATCAGGATCACTGTTAAAATACTACTGCTAGTTGTAAAGAGTTATAAGAGTAAAAACAGAGGTATAACTATACGTGCTGCCAAACTAATTCATCTATTATACACCCACCATCCATTAATCACTGCTTTTTGTTTGTAAAACGCTGGTTACTCACACATTCAAACCTACAATATTGAGATCAGTCGTGACGGCTGCGAAGTCTTTATTGCTCCCCCAGCAAATAAAACTTCACCACAGCAGGAGAGAGAAATACGAACCAGTAACACACTGGGCTTTTTCACACCAGCCGATGGTTCCTTCTACACCCCCTTAATTTCTAAAAATGGCTTCTTCCCTCCACATCCCCCTACCCAGCGTAGGTGCATTTATGCCAGAGTGGGCTCTGCTGTGCCTTTTCTCTTCTGAGAGAAAAACCAGAACAGTCTGGACTTGCCAGACTTGGTGAAAAGCCATAGTATAGATGCTGTGTTTAGTGGCACTTCTTAGCAAGTGTTGTAAATGACTGGCTGAGTGGAAGGCACCCCTCTGTGATGTGTGTGTTCCTGAGCTCAGATGTGCGATAACACACGAGGAGGAACTGCTTATATAAAAATCACAGTATATAATTCCATTTATTTACATATTTATTATCTTCTTCTTTTTGATTTTGGCCATTTTAGATGCGATTACCAATCCGAAAATTTGTAAAAAAAAAAAAAAAATTTTAAAACACAAAGTAGAAACCTAAAAGTTAAAATAAAATTTGAGTTAGCACATAGTTACAGAGTTAAAGCTGAACCCAGTTCAAAAATCTACGGGGGTGGGGGGGTTGTGCAGGCAGTAATTAAAGCCAACAAACTGAAACACAGACTTGAGATCAGCTGTATTACAGTATATTAGGAGATTTTGGCCAACATACTCTAGTTAAGTAGTTCACTTGGTAAAGGGTTCATTCTTACACCAGTAAGTAAGGAAGATGTGAGCACATACAACAGACTTGTCCCTTTCTGTGGCCAGGCTTTCAAGAAAGCCGCTGGTGTGTACCACACACTATCCCTCATCACAAGATACACACTGCTCAGATAGGTTTTTTTTAAAGATACATCCTGTGCTTATGGAACTTAACATTTTAGTCTCCTGTTACAGTACATTTTGGATGGCTTATAAAGCTTAAAACAAGCACCTTTCAGTAAACATTGCACTTCTAACATGTTTTCAGACTAATTAGCTAATTAACTTTTGAGCACAGGTTATTTTAATGACCAACATATATTCCCATCAGTCAGCTCAGGAGGTGGATGATGTGCTCTTTACTCAGCACCAATGTTAACAAATTGCTTTTTGCTCTTGGATTTAAAACTGTATTCGCAGTTCAAATGTGCCAGAGCAGGGTTTACATCGTCTCACTCCGCCTGCCAACCTCCCATGTGAAGCATTAGTTGTGCTGATTTATCTGAACTTCATATGGGAAGCTTTGTGTAAACACATAATATGGTTGTGTCCTGTTGAAACCAAAATGTTGACAGGTTTCTATTGCAATTTCTATTGCAGTTTATTTAATTGACTTACTTCAGAAAAACACATAACACTTAACAGAATATATAAGTTTAAAACTTGTCCCTTAGTTTTTTAGTTGGAATTTCAATAATTTCTTACTAACTTAAAAAAGAACAGAAAAGTTACTCAATTAATATTTGCAAACATCAGACAGAGTTTTGATGTTTCTTTTTGTGTAAATTGTTTTCAGAAATGGTTGAGAATGGGTGTGAGGGTGTTTTATCCCTGAAATGAATAATAAACAGGGAGTGTTATTGATTTACTGTGGGAGAAGCCAATGGGGACTGCTAAGAATGCATAATTTAAGACAGAACAGTCGGTGATACTGTAAAACCAGGATTTTAGACTCATCATTTCTGTCTTCTGCAGCAAACTCCATGTAGAGTATGGCCTCATTTGCAGCAGTTTATATAGGGCTGTGCAAGGCTTTTTCAAACACTGCCTCACTCAGCATTTAATCCCAAGTGAACTGCTCTATTTTCCTTCACGTCTTTTTATGCCACCTGTCTTGAAGCTAGAAAAAAAAAACCAATAGTTCCGATAAAGAACTTTGCCAGGAGAACAATATCATTCTGTTAAAAGTGCAATGTGACTTTTGGAATTACCACCAGGTTATCAGGTGGGATTCTTTTATTCATTTCCAAATCACAGTGGTGCGCTGCAACGCAGCTTCGGCCAGATTACCACAACTTTCTCACCTCAACTTCAAATAATTGGCTTCAACTGAACCTGCTGTGCTGTCCCACTTCCCCTCTGTGAGGGCGGGAGTCTGGATTCATTATATTGTGGTTTCTAAGGGTCATCAAATGTTTTTTCAAGTAAACGTTATGATTGAGCTCTGGTATTTTGGGGTAAAAAGAAAAAATCCAACAAATAAAATAAAATTATTCTTTAAATTATTCAACATTAGAGAGTTTAAACTATAATATAAGACCAAACAAGAAATAATATTTTTGTTCTTTCTACTTTTGGATGCACAACTTTTGTCTCTTCTAGCAAAAAACATCAACTTTTCACATTTTATACAACAAAACAGCAGGCAGTGTAATTGTATTTATATTTACCTCTGTATTAGCCTAATGCGGTTTCTCAGTCCTAAACCCATAGTAGTAAGTATTCAGTATATTTAGTTATATTCCATTAAAGCTCATAGCTAAATATTTTTGTTTATTGAGTTTTGAGACTTGTGTTTGCTCCTTTGGCTGGCTTAATATTGATTGACCCTTGTGTGTTTCCAGAAGGGCAATAAGTTATCAAACTCCTCGGGGGTAGCAATAATGTTAACATAAACTTGCTGTCAGATACTTATTTTGAGTTCATGCTTCTCACTGTCCTCAATCTTTTTCTTTGTCTGGAAATAGACCTTTTGCTCCTACGTATGGTTTATATTGTGATACAATAAGTGTTAAAGAAAACTTCCTACCAACTTGTTTTATGAGACTGAGCTTCTTTTAGGAATGCCATTTATCTCCTTTATCTACGATCTGCTTCATTCCTCGGAGTTCTTATATCTTTAGGATTTTATCTAAAGCTGCTGATCTTATTTGGAGAAATGTGTGCTGTGCCCATTACTCTGACACCAGAAATGTTTTGCACTTTATTTCTGCCTTGGTCTGTGTATCATATTTATACATTAACAAGCACTGTAACAATTAGCCATGCTTTCAGTGCTGACTCCATACAACTTTGTTTCCTCATACGTACAAGCTGCACTCAGTTCATATTCAGTTTAGTAATGTTTATTCCTTGTAATTTGTGTTTCAGCTTTGAACCTCCTGGTCCCTTATCTACTGGGATGTCCTGTGATGTGCAGGCTATTTTCCAACCAGTGGTTAGTACTTTCACTGCTTCTTGTAGACATGGCAGCTATAATATTAAGATCTGAGACGCCCTCAGTGTATCAGAACTGATAAGACATCCGGTCTTAATATTTTAAAGACTGTCGTTTTAGTTCAGCTCCTAATTCTCAATGTTAAACCTAAAAAGAATTAATTTTTGAAGCCCATACAAAATTCCCATACAAATATGAGACAGTGTTCTTTAAGTAATTACACAGAGATAAATGAAACCGTGATCCTCTTTGTCTTTATATGCAGGTTTGATCAAAAATACCTGCTCCTTTCTTTAGTTGAGCTGACTTAAAATGCCAGATGGCACACCTCCATGGGCATAAAATGTTTTTTTTCTTTCATTCTTTCTTTTTTTTAACCAGTGTTATTTTTTTAAGCCAGTGAAAATTCATTTACTTGCCCATTTTTGTTCTGAGGTCATCTTTCATTAGTTTGATCAAATGTTGAACCCTGATTTTGGATTCCCAGGAAAACTTTGTACCATCACACAATCTCTGCAGATTAACGAGGACTTGGAAGGAGAGATTCAGTTTGCATCAACAGTGGGCCCTTTTTTCGTGCCCGTCAGATGCACCACAAAGAAATGTAATGTAAGTAGAGTGTTATGCAACCAACAGAAAGTTATTACTCATTACTTTAAACGACTAGTTTAATATTGGTCAATTTCCACATGTACGGTGTACATTTTATTGTTTAGTATAGTTGTAATGTGAAGCACAGAACTGAAAAAATTCAGTCATTTGGATGACAAGACATGGAGCTTATAAAAGTTATTGATTTATTAACTAGTTTGATACACAGGTAAAGTCCACAAAGGGAGAATTCTGAGGGCAATCTCCAAAACACTTGAGTAACATTTCAGGCTCCAACAGTGTAGCATAAACCAGAAACTAGGACTGGCTAATGGTCTTTTTAAGCCCTGTCTCTTTTCAAATAAATGTATCAATGTATGTAAGATCAAGGACAAAGGCTGACATCCCTTCACTGCATGCTAACTTGTGCATATGATTTTTCTCCTTTTTGTGTGAATATATTCCCTCTCTAGCCAGAAGTTGACAGCCAGTTCATTGACTTTGGTTCGCATGTCGTTGGCCAGACTATTTCACGGACTATCAGCTTGACCAACAAGGGAGCCCTGGCCACCCTCTTCAGCCTGGACACCTCCACACATCTCAGTCCAGAAACAAGCCATGTCCACATGTCATCCCAGGCTGCTGCCAACTCATGCTTGGTCAGAAATGGATACGAGCCCCAACAGTTGCTTTATTTGTCACGTCCTCTGAGAGAAATTTGATGACAGCAGTGAAATGTTTTTTTTCATGTCACAGTAACATTTTTGTTGCTTTTACATTAGATATTCCAGTGCCTTGTAATGTGATTTTGTAATGAATGAAATGGCAGATAAAAGTGTAAAATTAAAATTATTTGTGTATTAAAGGCTTTAGCAGAGTTCTATTTATATGTGTAAACATGCTGTTCAAAACTACCATGTATAAAATCCAATAATATGATTTTTTTTTGCTAACAGGAGACATGCAGTGAAAACACAGCATCCAGCAACCACACAAGCTCAGCTTCCACGGATGCTGAAAAAGTCGAACCCAAACAGCAGAGTCCAGAGTGCTCCGGAGAATCCCAGCAACCTGGTAAAACTATTGTGGACTGTTTAGATAATAGATGTCCATTTTAGGTGGAACTAAAGTTCTGAAAGATCTCAGGCTGAATCGTGTGTCAGGAATAAATGAAAAGACACGACCTTTCTCAACATGTAACTGATCGGTTCCCGTTTTCCTGCACAAATAACATGAATAAGTACAAACACGGACATAATTTAGTTGTTTATTACACTAAGCATGCTTCCTTTGAAAATTGGAAATTCTGATTTTCTTTTAGCATTGTTTGGAGTTTGACATGTAGTTTAGTAAATAACAGTAATGTTAATAAATGTATTGGTGTTCTTTTTTAAATTTTATCAAATTTAATCTGGTTTCAGTAAAAATATTTTATTTCGGTTTATTCCTGCACACCTACTGATATTCTAGTAAGCTTTAAATTTTGTTTAGCAGATGGCAAAGATTAGCAGATTAATAATATGTAGTTCAGCATACTGGTGTACCTGTTTACAGAATCATGGTGGATATTAGTTGTGTTTAGATATAATTTTGTAAAGCCTCAAATCTGCATAAAACAATTTATAAAAAAATGAGAAGAGAGGAGTAACAGCATCTCCTCATTTATCTCTTCCTGCTAGGACATAAGGTCCTTGTAAGAACAATGTATGGAAGGGCACACACAGAAAGCACAAAGTTCACCTTGCTCTCACAGCTGCTAAAAAGCACACATCTCCTCTTTTATGTTCCTCCACATCTGAAATCTTCATCGCTGCGCTCAGCACTCCACCACTGATGCTTTGATAAGCTCTTCAGTCGTGTGCTTCTGCTCTGCTGTGCTGCTCTGTCCCTGTTTTTTTACTTCTTTCCATTCACAGTTGTAGGGCATTCCTCTTTAATGCTGAACTCATTTTTAGCCCGTTGGTGCTGCAGTTTTTAACTCAAGCTGACAGCGGTTCATGTTTTGCGTGCAGTAGATCTGGTACGTAAAAGAAGAAAGGTGTGACCTTTTAGAGCAAAACTATTTACACAAAACAAAACTAAGTCTACACATCAAGTAAAAAACAAAACAATGGACAACTACAGGACCAAATTTTGGTTATGTACTATTTATCATATTTACTACAGACTCATATTGTTTTTATGGCCTTGATTTTAGCGAGTTGGCTGCTCCTATATGGAAGTTGGTCAATTACTTGTAAAACGATCAATTATAAGGTTTTATGCTGTGTGAGTTTGAGTTTGAGTCTCTGTCTTTATAAATTGTTGGGTTTTTTTCAGAGAAAGGTCCAGAAGCTGTCCTTGAGACTTGTCTGTCCTCGGATGGGGACACACAAAGAGACCAGACCCCCTCAGATTCTAGTGACATAAGACTAGGACTAGTAAGTACAGATAAAAAAAAAATGTTTTAAGAATATTTTAAAGCAACACGTTTATATTCATGTTTTTAATAACTGTGAAAGCACATTTAGTATGTTTCTGTTGCTGGCAGATAAAATACATTATAAATATATAATTTTGCTTGATTTTTCTTTACAAATACACCAACACAATGTACCCATACTGTAAAATGATCATCATCTACCTCAGATTTTATGCACTGGTTGTTTTCTGAGGAGTCCAAACTCAAAGTATCTGTCAAATACATTTACATAGCCTTTGGCCAGCATACACACTGTAAATATTCATGCAATTGTTGCTATTTCTAACCATTGTTACTGATGTTTTAAACTGAAATTGACTGTTTTAGTGCAACAGCCCTGAGCTAATCAAAGTTTTCATTTTATAAAGCTCACAGTTTCTGTTATCAGACTGTTCTGAGCCAAAACGAAACAAGTTTTGTTTGTGGCACAGTCAGTGGTGATGTTAGAGAGGAAGCAGTGGAGAAACTGAAAGATGTAGCCTTCCCTCAAGAATTCATTTTCTGACTAAAGTCTATAAAAAAGAATACATTTGTGTGGTTCTTTTATCCGAAGGGCCCACAGTGATCTGTTCAGTAGATCATAATCAATTCTAGATGTAATGATGGCGTTTCGTTGCCACTGTCTGTCTGTAGAGGACACTGACTCTGTTTTGTTTTTAGCAGTGATGCTGTTTGTGCCTCATGCCTCATGTGAATCTGTGAAGTTGGTCAGGGTTCATTAAATTTCTCTAGCAGGGGTCTAATGGTGCATCACCTCTCCCTCTGTGCTTATTCTGTGTGTGTTGCATCCGTCTTTATGCCCTTGGCTGTGATGTTGTCATTTTGACTGTTGAAAATTGGTGTCTTAAATGGCAGATTATTTATCAAACTATCAGGGCCGCACAATATTGAGTCACTTGCTGCGTCATCTAGAAACTATGGCATATTCATTTCTTTTGTTTTTATTATGGCTCTCGACTCAATGGTGTTATTTAGAGGAGCACACAGCTTCTCTGTTGTATTCAGTGTAATGTTGCATCCTCCACTGCAGTGATTTCATTTTATCTACAGTGACTTTAGTTTTATGTGATCTACTGGGTAACTGATGCTGTTGCTAATAAAAACTAAAAGGAATAATTAATAAATGGGCTGCACATTTAGCTGAGAACACCTTCCCTTATGCTTGTGGTACACACGAAAAATAGGCTTCGTAATGAAACTTGATATATCTTGCAGATGAAATGCCTGAGACGCGTTCTAATCTCCTGTTTATGCTCTAATCTGGTAACGTAGGATCTGAATTCAAACCAGACTGTCCCACAAACTACTACACATATGAAGCCGGCCTAAGTTTGCAAAACTACAACTCCTCTGTGCTCTAAACAGCAGCTGAATTAGGACCATGTATTTGTTTACTTTTAAAAAGTCTCAACATTTTACTGATTTTTCATGTAAAATTTTATATCTTTTACTTATATGGAACTTTATTTTTGGATTAAATGTGTTCCTGTCATGTTTGATGTTTTTCTGCTCAGGTTAGAGAAGGAGAGATTGGACCATTTCAGAGCATCAAACTGGATGTTGTATTTACGCCAACCATTCCAGGAGTGACCGAACTGCACTTTGTCATCAACTTCTCTGACAAAAACACCCAACCAGTAAGATAGTATTGTTCAAAGTAAAAAAAAAAACATTCCACATTAATAATAACTGCTAGAGTTATTTTCTGTTTGCTTTCTGTGACTGTGAACTGCTTTAAACAGATCCCTGTCCTGGTGAGAGGTGTGGCGGTCAGCATCCCTGTATGGGTGGTTCAGCCCAATGTTGACCTGAAAATATGCATGTTTGACCGCCTTTATCAAGACAGTATCATGGTCCAAAGCAGGTGGGTCCCAAAGCCTCGAAATATTAATTTTGACAATTTCTGCCAAAATTCATGTATTATCATTTTGTAATTTTTCTAAAGTAATATTAAACTAAAAACAATTCAAGCCAAATTACATAAACACTTTATTGTGATCTAATTTCACAATTAATAGTACCACTCTTCTGCATGATTTCAGAAAAGATAATTATATCCTAATAAATAATTAAAGAGGCTTGAAAACCTTTAATGAGTTGACTGGAGAAATGAATGGTTGTTGTTTTTACATGTTGTCATACTCAAGACGTGCTGCTGATGGAGCATGCTGACTTTTCTGCTAAAAGCAAGACTAAATCTCCTTCACATACTCATCTTCTGCAAGAAGAGGCATTTTCACTGAACAACAGCTTGTGGAAATCCCTTAAAAGTGACAAAGAATTCTTACATTTCAGTCCAATATTAAACTCTCCAACTATTCTTAGAGCCAATGAGCGCAGTGAGATATTCAACAAATGTGCAGATGAAATAAAAATAGAGATGCAGCAGATAGATGTTCATAAACAGATGATGATGTAAGGGACCGAGCAGTAAGCTCCCACTCCCACAGCCCAATGCTGAATGTTTTACAACAGCATCGAACCAAAGTAAATCCTTTTTGATTATGGATGTGATACATTTTCACCAAAGGTTAAGAATACACCATTGGGGGGGGGGCAACATTTGCAGAATTGTGCTCCATCACCTGGGCAGTCATTGTGTCATATCATGTGGGGGAGGGAGTGTGTGTGGGGGGCAGGGGATTTGTGACAACTGCCATCTGGTGCGCTGACACACCAGCACATGTGACAACATGATGATGACAGTGTGTCTGTATGAACTGCAGCTTTTCAAGTAAAGAAACGCGAAAGCTTGGACCAGCAGACTATGCAATATGTCACTCTGCCACCAAGACAATAATCTGAATACAAAATAGCTTGGCAGGTTGTTGGGGGGGGAACAATAAGGGAGCTGCTGCTTTCATCGCTTAATTTGTCACTTTTTGTCTTTGAATAGATAGATATCCCACAAGCACTCTTTAGTTTGTGACAGATTTGTTAAAAGAGGAGCACAAAGCATGATTGAATGTGTCTATCTTGCCTGTGTGCCATGGATTTAAATATCTCTCCGGCTAATTGGAAGCACTTTTTTGAAGAGGCTTTAAGATGCGCAGTTTTTTTTTTTTACTTTTGCTTGTGAGCCAACCATTTGAAGATCCTGAACACATTTGGCAGCGTTTTTCATTTTCATGTTTGAAACAGTCAACCTGGACTTTGAAGCCTCCACTGGCACCAGCTTGAAGGTTAAGCATTATTCTTTCCCAAACTCAGGCCACAAAAACCCAACCAATCTGTTTTTTGTTTTTCTCTTTCACAAACACTTCTGTTCTTGGTTTGTATCTGACTGCTGTATTTCAAATGTACCAGCTATACCTCATCTGAATGCACTTTGAGTCTTTTTAGCTGGTCTGAGACATGGGATGGGTTGTTAATGTTGATTGTAGTTTTTTACTCATGAAAACATAAACACTACTGCTTACAGATGATCAAGTCTTCAAGTTTATTATTTTGAAGTATGAGTTGCATTATGGTCGTGAAGTGGACAGTACTGCATTGTCCTGTCAGTTGGCTGTTCAGAGTATTTCTGTTTTTAAGGCTTGGCATCCCATGAGACTCTGGAGTGCAGGTAGAATAAATAAGCTAAGCCATCTGGGCCTCTTCAAGAAAAGCCAGAGGCTGTGAAAAAAATAGAAAACCCAATTTCTGCATGTGTTCCTTATGTATTTATAAGAAAAAGAGAACCCTTAAGACTTCTTTACTTGCATAGCATTTTACCTTTTGCTTAGCTGTCGAAAATGTTGATACGTATATGAAGACATCCCAAAATCAAGGAAAGAAAAGAGGTAAAAAGTGTAGAGAAACTAAGCAAAGGTTATCAGCAACCTGAACATTTAAGATGTAAATTGCTTCAGAGTAGGAAACAAAACTCAACAAGATTGCAAAGCTAATTGACTAACCAAAACCAAAATAAATATCTAAAAATGTTGTGATTATTTATTCTTCTACAGTTTGTGATTTTTTTAAGAGCAGGACATGGAGCATTATTATTATTATAGCATTAAAATTGCTTTAACTGAATTTAATAAGCTTATGGGTTTTAAAACATCTTCAGAAGGTGTATGGTTATGGCCAATAGTGTAATAAAGTCTTTCCTGGGTTATTTTGTTAGAATCTTATCTACTGTCCTTCAAAAAGTCAGTATTTGGTTTGACATATTCAACTGTATCTCCAACAATTACTGCAATGTCTTCAATGATCCTTTATCCAAAAAAAGCTGTTTATAGGGAATGCACCAACTATACTTCTTACATGATTAATCATTTGTTCAAGAAAAAAAATAACCAAATCCTGCCAGTAAAAGTGGGCAACTTAGCTAAATGCCCCTGTCAGTTAAAGTGCCTGATTGCACAAAATGATTATGCATCCGTAAATATTCCTCGGAGAGTTGTTTGAAGGTTATCGTTTAGTAGGGGTAAAGATAGTGCCTTAATATGTCCCAAATGTCCCTGCTTGTCCTTGCCTCAGGGAAGCAACCATCTGGTTGACCCGACTATTTAAGTGGGTCGTTTAAATTGAGGGGGGGGAATCAAAAACTGAAGACTCCCGCCGTATACTCGGCTCATGGCTCATCTGTGTGTCATTGAAGATGATAGCAAACACAAAAATGTTATCACATATATCTCACCTTCAGTAAACACTTCTTTTCAGCTTCTTTCACCATTTGTGAAGGTGTAACTTGCTGTTGGATGTGTTAAAGAATTCCCAGAATGAAGAGCCATTTATATTACAAGCTGCTTTTATAACTAAGGTTTGTAGGCACTGGTACAGTCATTAGAGATCCTGGAAATAAGACTTGAACTTGGGGTTATTTCTTCATAAAAAGGCAATTTTATAGGTGTCTTTTAAAAAATAGAACCTCTGTCAACTGTTTTTGTCTTGTGTTTGAGCAATATGACATTTTTATGTACTTTATTAGATAAAGTCTTTTATCCCTGCATAATTCATAGATCAGTGTTAAGTGGCTTAACAGACAAACAAAACAACACAGCAACTAAAAAAATTCTTCTAAAACTATTAATTTTTTAAACTAAAATGTGTGGAAAATCAGCCAAAGTCCAATGAAACACTTTGAAAGATATTAGAAAAGCCTTAAGAAATATTGATTAATGTCACTGATCCTCTTGGAAGTAAATTATGAATAAAAAAGGGATGACTCAAGACTTTTTTACATCACTGCATGTCACCAGTACATAACATCAGTCACCCGACAACATTTCCTCCAGTGAAGTCATGATACTTGTTAAAAGTGGTAAAGTAAAAAGTTTCTATGAGCAGAAAACTACAGTTTTAAACATCGGCTAGTCATTACTGCACAGACTGTCCCGCAGATCCTCCTCCCTGTAAGAAAACCTTTTGTGAATAAGCGTAGTGCTAACGAAGGTATGCTTACATTACAGGGCAAGCACAGCTTTGAAACTGACCTTCGAAGTTTGCCCAGAAATGAGGAAACACATGGAGGTCCTACCGAAGACCGGCTTCATCCAGGCTCAGTCGAGCTTTAACGCTCATTTGAAATTCATGCCAAGGTAAGGAAGGACACATAGAGGCTGCCGTGATAATGTAATTACTTGAGCAGTGGTAATCTGATTGTTGAGATTTTGTTGTCCCTGTCAGGAAAGTGCAAACTATTTCTCTTCAAAGGAAGATTCATACTGAACTTGCATGCCGACAGTCTTGTCAGCTTTAACGCCCTGCCTCCTCGACAAGGAAAACTTAAGTTTTCTTAAAGAAAGCTCAGCTGTGGATGTAGACACGGTGCAGATAAAAAATGTAACCCTCCAAATTTTAGTCTCAAATGAAGTGGATGATCTGGTTATCATTTATCAGCTTGTATTTTCTCCAAAAATAACTTCTTTGTTTTTGGAATGCCAGGTTGATTCTAACTATGAGAAATAAAATGGTAGCCAAAAATGCAAACATAAGCTTATAAGAGCAGCTGTTTATTTAATTTGTTTGCGCTGACTACAGTTGGTTACTTGTTTAGCTCGGTGGTTAAATGTTAACTTTGCTTTTTGAGAGGAATCAGCATAATCTTACAGAGCCATAAAAGGCAAATATTTGCATCCAGTCAACAGCCAGTATGCAAGAGTTTCTTTATCGCACCTGCACTGTGAGCACAGGAGCATAAAGGCTTCTGATAATGGTGTCTAATGACTTTGAAGGACCTGGTAATTCTTTCAACAACATTCCAGGCTCTATATTTAGATTGAGAGGCAGAAGTTGAACTGCGGTTTGAAAGCGAGAAGAGCGGACAGGGGACCCCCAGGGCGAATGTGAGAGGTGTGCAGTATGTAAAACCTCTGCGTGGGAGGTTCTCTGCCCACCCTCTGTTGTTTTTCTTTTTCCTTTCACTTCAGCAGCTTTGTGTATTGATAGCTGGGCTCATTTATTTTTTTAAAAATATAAAGAGAAGTACATTTTCTTTACATAATGATAATAAAAAGGTTCAGGGCACACACTAGTCGTCGTTCAGTAGGGGGACCAGAGAGAAAAGTGGGAAAATGTCAGTAATCTGTCATAGTGAATCAGCAGAAGTTTTAATGCTAGGATTAGAGTACAGCTTTACTCGTGCTGCTGCTGCTGCTGCTGCTGAGATGCTGCATCGTTCAAGCACCAACATAACTACAGCTTCCACCCCCTCCCTACTCCCTCTGTATCACACTTTTTCTCTCTGGGTTGTCTTCTCCCACTCTTTCTCTCTCTCTCTCTCTCACTTCTCTTGTTTTTTGACCTCTCACCTCTGTATTTAGCTATACCTCTTTCTCTCGTGAGTTTCTCCGTGTTTGTGTACTTCTTTTCGAACTCCACATTTATTATTATCAAAATGCTTCCCTCTCTGCATCCATCATTACCATTGTTTTTATGCTGGTTGCGATTCAGCTTACATAACCTACGACACCAGACCCAGTTCCCTGTGCTCTTGCTGTCCACGCTTGTTCTGTTATCATCGTTATAATCATTAGTTTTGTCATTTAAGATAACATCACATTCACTTAATGTATGAGAAGCAAGTCTGACCGCAGAAATTCCTCCTTCAGTAAGTTGATAACCTCAGTGGCTGTTCTTTATTTGTTCCATTTTGTTTTGGTGATAGAATTGATTTGATAATAAAGGCTCTGTCTCAGACTGTATAAATGGTAATTGGACGGCTGGCACATCAGAAAGGAAATATACCAGCTATAGGAATTGCATGACAGTTTGTCAGAGAAGTCATTTGGCTTGGGCGAGGGTTTATTATATGATGAGGAAATGCAAGCAATGCATTATCTTGTTTTATAGTGGACTATAAAACCGACGTCATACAGTTAGTTTAGTTGTCCTTTTTTCTTGTTGCGTTTACTTTGCCAGAGTTGCCTGGATACAAACTGAGAAAACCTGAAAGGACTGCGTTCTCGTTTTTGTTTTGAAGTCTTTAAATGCATTTTCTTCCTTTAACTAAACTGAAACCACAGTATTAACAAACATTTTTATCTTATCTAAGAACAAAACTGAGCACCTCCAGATTTATTCTTTGTCCAAATAAAGTTCTAAAAATGCAAGCTGATGGGTTTTTTTCAGCTCCTTGGAGACGAGTCATGTCTGCTGTGATCTCTGGCTTGAGATGTTGCTCACCTTCATCAGAGTTGCCCTCACGATGACTCTTGACCCTCGGACGATGTTTGAAAAAAGCACCACTCTAAATTTACTGGTAAAAAAAAAAACAAACTTTTTTTAGGCAGCCTTTCACTTTTCTTTTTTCTTTAATCTGAAACCTGCAGGTGAGGAAGAGGATAAAACAGAAAAATATTAACAGACGCTTTTAGAAAGACTGGATCGAAATTTCATTCAAGCTTGGTGGAGCACTTTGTAGGTTCAAGTAACGTCAAAGGAAGTCTTCAAACCTTAAATGTGAAGATTGTTGCTAACAAAAAGTGCTCCAAAATGGTGCTTTCAAACATTTGTGACATGGCTGTTATGGTTAAATTAAATACATAACACAAAACAAAAATAGAAATTAGAAAATCTGTTTATAGCATTTTTATTATTACTATTGTCTTTTATTTACAGCCATAAGAAACTTACAGGTTAACTAATCTGAAATTAAGTAAATAATAATAAATCTGAAATTGGGCTCATTTTTTAAAGAAATGATTGACTTAAAACAATATTCAGTGATTTACTGTCATATTTTCATGAAGTTAACGTTAGTACTGCTTTAGCTGTACAGTAAAAGAAAACTAGTAAGTTATAAATAGCTACATTTGTAGCTGATAAAAACCTTTTTGCTTTGATTAACACCCTAAAAATACAAGATAGTTTCACTGCAGCTGTTATTGTTGTTGTTTTTCTTCTGAAGGAATGGAATTACAGCTTTATAAATTGGTAACAAAAAATGTCTTTATATCTGCGGGTGATAGAATATAATTTTTTTTATCCAGATAAAAAGTTTAAGGTCTTTAAGTGGAATAATGAAAGTAAGTCATATCGAAGGACCTTTTAGGTTTTAACCTCACTAAGACCTGAGTCAACATATGTGTGTGCCAGTCTCATGTGTCGAGGGCACCTGGGCTTCTCATCAGTTCACAGAGCGTCAGGGATTTATTGTTCAGAAAAAAGAAAGCTTCCATCTGTGATTTGATGATAATGTTAATACTGAGAGACAACAACGTGGGGTTACGTTAAGTCAGGCTTATAAAATATATTAAAAAGACCCTCAACGCCCTAAAGATCATCCATCATCCACAGCAGAATTTGACACTGTTCTCACTTCAAATGGAAAACAGGAATATGTGAAATTTATCAGCAAGCTGCGTTGTGATGGTTGGCTCTTCCTCTCCAATCTGCTGAGTTTTGCTGGGTTTTCTTTTGTTTTCATGCAGCGGCTGTGTGTCATTAAAATGGCACTGCCAATTCTCCTGGCCGGAGCACGATTGGATTTCCAAATCCTCATTATCTGCACTGCTTGGGCTCACTGTCACAGCCACACACATGCACACATATGCTGTTAAATCTGGATTCTGAAATGACTCATAGCTTTCATTCTTCACACAGGTGTTTGTGTCTTCTCTGCCCTCCTCGGGCTTCTGGGAGAGGGTGAGCACATTCTTGCTTCCTCCTCTGAAGGTTTGCGCTCAACCTGCCCACATCATTCAAGCTGCTTTCTCTTGCTTCATCCCTCTCTGCCTGTCTTCCTCCACCTTTATTTGTCACCATCCAGCCCACACTTTTCCCTCACACATCCGCAGCGTTGTTCTGTACGCTACAAAATTTAGTCTCCACGGCATCGAGAGCTGCGCCGTACATGTTGGTGTTCCTGTTCTGCTTGGAGGAACCTTCATTTGAAAGACAGCCGCCACGATTACATTGAATAGCTTTTTGTTTCACGTCATGCTCTTAGCATGATACTACGCTTGTTTGTGCAAATTTCTGTTTCTGAGAGCTTTTTTGTTTGCTAAATAATTTGTGTTTTCTTCTGACTGGCAGTTGGAGTTGTAATTAGTTGAAAAGTTAAGATTTTTCACAGATATATGCAAATTCAGGATTTGTGATTTTGATATGTTAGCTAACAAATGGTTGGTGTTGTTGGGATGATGTCCTTGTTTTGTAAAACCATGAAATCATGTCGCAGCTCTCTTTCTGTGAGGGATTCTTTAAGTTTTGGTTTTTCAGAGTAAGGTGAAAATGCCAAGCAAAATATAAAATATTAGCTTTTGTGCTTCACTTCCAAACCTTGCCTCCGGCAACATTTACCTAATCTAAGACACAAAAATACAGTTGTTTCCTTTTTTTTTTTTTTCTGCGTTAACCTCATGACAGGATCATTTGAATCGAATTGCTTGTCGGAGCGGTTTAATCTCTGAAGAGCAGGCAATGGGTCCCACCCCAGCAGCTCCAGCTGATAAAAGGGAGATTACAAGGATGATTTACTACAGATTACGCTGAACAGCTCCACCAGTGCTTTTTACTGCTAGCACATTGCTCACGTTGTTACCTGAAATTTAATGCGACTGTATGTTGCTTGAAAAATAATCAAACAAATGCTGTAACTGGTTTGATTATCACGTCTTTTAGAATTCCCACCATGGTCATTTACTGTCATTTTTACTCTATATAATCATATGGTCAAAACCCCAAAGCTTCCTAATCCGTAATCCTTTTCATAATCACTTTTTTTTTTTAATAATGAAGTAAAATCTAAGCAAGACACATTCAAGAGTAACATATATAATTTAAATAAACTATTTTTGCTCAGTCAAGTAATATCCTAAAAAAGCAATGTTCTTTTTTGGGGGGATTTTAATGGATTATAAATGGTCACAACCTCTTGTATTAAAGGTTTTATGGATGATCTTAGAAAAGACACTAGTGTTAAATTCTACTCAGTTATTTAAATGTTTTAGGTGAAATACTTTGAATGTATTCTTTACGGTTCTAAAGTTTAAACGACTATCAATCATCTTCTATCTTCCACTAATCTAAAATGTACCATTTAAAACTAAAAAAGGAGAATTACTGTGGATAATCTGGCTATCGAGAGGAAGAGTACACAAGTAAATCTGTCCAGGACACTGACAAATCTGAAGCACCATCCATCCACAAATTCTCCTGAACATATGGGTCTGGCGACGCCCCACCAGGCTTTTCCACTCTGCCCTGCCAAGCGAGTTCAAGAGTGACTCTCCAGCAGCGATTCTATTAGTAGGCAGTACAAGAGTGCTTCCTTAAATATACCCTCTGTGCTCATTTGTCAAGCTATGAAAGGAAAAAACAGATCTTTGTAACTGTAGATTTCATTTTGATCAGTGATGAAGCGATCTCTCTGGCTTTGAGCTCTGCAGCATGTTTGCAGTATATGGGTGAGGTTTTTGGAAATGTGAAACACAAACCTGTCTCACAAATATCTTTGTGTCAAGTTAAGGCTTGGTTGTTGTGCTTATAGAGAAAAAAAAAAAGAAACGCTGATGTGTGAAAAGCCTTTAAACCACTGACATTAACAAATTAGTTCTCAAGCCTTCAACCAGCATTAGGAGGGATATGAGTGAAAGGCAGTGAAGACAGTTAGTTGTCAGCCAAGAAAACTGAAAGGAAAACAAAAGCTAAAAGGGAGGGAAGTAAAAACGATGGACAAAAAAAAGGCGAACAAACTGCATTTAACATTTGACCACTGCTGATATGTTACTGAATCATGCACACACACATATGTGGTGTATATTGTGCTCTCGACTCTTGGTGATATTGAGGGATTGGAGTTTTACATAAGCTTGTGCATGACTGCTGGTCCTCTTTGAATCATACTTACGTCTCTCATCACCATGGCTACAACCTACAGTAGTGTGGAGGCGCACTCTTCATCTTTCTCTTGCTTTTTCTGGCAAGCCGATCCTCCATCCGTGGGTTAAAGAAAAGTAATGGGTCTTATGGGTTTGAGTCTTCATCTTTCTCTCCCAATTCTCAGGGGGGGCTGCAGCGTTTGACCGCTGATAGTTGGCATCTATTAAAAAAATACCTGTTGAAATCATTGTTGTAATTATTGTTTGATGAAAGCCATAACTGGTGTCTTTGCTCGCCTCTGCTCGCAGTTATGAAGATGAGGTTGTTCATATGAAAAAGCGCTGCTCTGCATGAATTTTTTTTTTCTTTTTGCTCTCATAGGCGTTCCCTCGCCAAAGATGCAGAGAATTTTTTTGACAAAGATACAGGAGTCCTTGAAGTTCCAATGACAGTGCAAGTTGCAGGCCAGGTTTGTACTATATTCTGTGTTTTACGCAGTACCTACAAGCTGCATTTAGCTCATAAGCAAACGCCGCTGTGATCTTGAAGACAGTATGCTCACTGTGCAGCACTGAGCTGGAGTCCTACTTTGTGACAAACAGAAGCAGAGCCACTGAAGGTTGTAACCTATTTTGCTGGTAACAAGCTAAAATTATCTCCCACCCTCAAGGCCCACTTACTCCATGGTTGCTAATAAGCCAAGCATAAAGGTAACCCCATATTGTTTGACTGAAAATGTCTTCATGAGCTCAAAAAGAAACAGGCAAGTGCATTTTAGACGTAAACTTTTTTATTTTGCAATGAGTTAATGATAAAATTAGGCTTTTTTTCCATTGTTTTTGAGAAGTCTTCTCACTTTGGCATTGTGTATTACTTTAAAAACTGCAATAATTGTAAGACACATCAATTATAAATATAAAGAACTCCAACAAGAAAATCAAAATTAAGTGTTTTGTTTGCTTCACTACTGTAACGTGAGTCTAAACTGGTTGTGAAATTAAAAACTGATCATGGTTACAAGCATGAACAACAATAAATGGGCTAACAGGGCTTAACATTTACAAAAGAGATAAGAAAATTACTGTCAAACAATATTTAAACAGATTGTTTCACATCTCGGTGAAATCTAGAACAGCAGCAGTCACAAGAAAAACACAGAATTCTTTTAAATGGGATCATTTTTCCAGTCCAAACCCAGCAGCAATATATTTCCTTTATGTTTATGGTGTTAAGTTGCAGCCGTTGAGACATTTGTGCTGCACTTTTGCCAGCTCTTTTCCTTTTCTTTTATTCCTGGATCTGATCTCTCATGTTGCCAAACTGTCACCTTCCTCTTACTCTCCAGCCATCCAGTAGTTTATGTCTCTACACGGACAAGAAAAGGAGAGGATTTAACCGTTTGTGGCTTCGACAAGAAGCCAAAAACGGAGCCAGCATGTTCCTGTGGAAAACCAAAGCTGTTGCCCCCAGCCCTGGGCCCTAAGCTCCTGGCAAAAAAGACTGGCATAAAAACACTCGCACACGCTCATGCTCTCACCGTTTGGTCAACAGACACCGCAGCAGCCAGGAAGGCAATGGCCCACGGTGACACAGTCATCTGCTGAGATCTGACTCAAGAAGACGTCATCTTAGGTCCAAAAAAACAAACAAATGCAGCCCACAAATTTACGAATGTTCTCTGTTTTTTTATCATTATTATTATTATTAAGCAATCAAATTAATGCTTCAGATTTAATGAAAAAACTAAACCAAACCTAAACCAATTCCCTCTATGAGCTCTGTTAATATAAAAAAAAAATACAAACATGTTGAGTCCCATTTTTAGACCTGGTGACAGGAGGCTGATTCATTACCGCAAACATGCTGAGACTAGTTTATTTTGGACACGTTATCCTGCTGCCTTAAATGTTCACTAGAGCTTAAAATTTGTAATAAGCTTCTGCTTAAAATAGTATCCAGCAGATGGACCGTTTTTCTCCTGCTTCAAAAACTTGTGAAGTATTTTTAAAATGCATATCTTCAGAAGAACCCTGTGGGGTTGGGGTTGACTGCAGGAAGACCTCAGATGGTTCAGAGATAGGAAACATCGTTGGCTTATGTCTGTTTTTCACATTTGATGAAAGCAGGAAAATATTGAGACAGACCAGCCAAGGAGAGAAAGGGAAGATGTCCCTGTGGGTCGGTGCTGGTATTTCATTTTCTACAACTCACTTTGAGCCAGAATTACGTATTTGATTGCACACAAACAAGCATCTTGTGGTTGCCCAGATATGAAGACTGGTAATCTGCATAAACACTCAGTTTCACATTGAAAAAAAATTAAGTTAAACTTGATTTTGTTAGATACTGTTCACACTGTGTGTATTTATAGAAGTGCAATTGGATAAAAGAGGTTTCTGTTCAGAATATTTGTGTGCTCTTTCTATTTTTTATTATGTAAATATTAAAAATGCAAATTTAAGACTTGAAAAGTATGAAAGTTCAACACCAATCGCAAAGTGATATGATGGTAAAAATTAAATTTAGGTAAATCTAAATAAAAAGTTGTGATGTACTTTTAAAAAAAGAGCATAAATAAATGTAAAAGAATAAATATTTTTCCTTGTTGTTTGTTAAACCAATCTACTAAAAGCTGGTCGTATGTTTTTTCTTTTTTTTAATATCCCTTTTAGTTCCAGCCCGCCCGTTTTACTGTCCAGGCAATTGTGACATCGTCAGATCTGCAGTTTGACCAGACTGAGATGGACTTTGGCTTCTGTTCCATCTTCCAGTCAGTCAGGAGCAGTGTTCTCCTCACGAACCTGTCCCTCCTGCCGCAAGACTTTGGCTTTTTGGCTGTTCCAGAGGTACTTCCTTAAATACCTCATCCTGTGTTAGGATCAGGGGTGGAAATTAGCACCCGCCACCGGCCAAATGCGGGTAAATATTTGAAGTGGCGGGTGAATTAGATCAACACACACGCCACTGTGGCGGGTTGGCAATTTGAACAGAAAAGGTGTTATTTATCCTCTTGACATATAGGGGGCAGCAATGTGCTCGAGTTGCTGCTGTTACGTCGAGCC